>NW_027039429.1:0-64003 GCF_034236695.1 Oncorhynchus nerka | reverse complement strand
CTGCTGAGGATGGGATTAAATACTGAGACAACATCTATCACTACCACTACTGCTGAGGATGGGATTAAATACTGAGACAACATCTACCACTACCACTACTGCTGAGGATGGGATTAAATACTGAGACAACATCTACCACTACCACTACTGCTGAGGATGGGATTAAATACTGAGACAACATCTATCACTACTGCTGAGGATGGGATTAAATACTGAGACAACATCTATCACTACTGCTGAGGATGGGATTAAATACTGAACAAGTTGTCAGTGTGTGATTAAATCATGGCAGGTTTGAGACCAAACAATAAAGAAGGAAACATGAGTACTGTAACTCGGTCCATTCCCAGTTGGGTAGAATGAGGAGATTAGAGGATTAGCTGCTTGTTTTCACATTTACATTCATATCTTATTTTGTTTTGTTTTTAAAATGTCAACTCAGTGAAAGCTGAGTCTTCTTGGGTAAGACGCTACAAGTTTGGCACACCTGTATTTGGGGAGTTTCTCCCATTCTTCTCTGCAGATCCTCACAAGCTCTGTCAGATTGGATGGGAAGTGTTGATGCACAGCTATTTTTCAGGTCTTTCCAGAGATGTTCGATCGAGTTCAAGTCGTGTAGATTGATGAGGGGGAAAAAAAACATTAATTTAATCCATTTTAGAATAAGGATGTAACGTAACAAAATGTGGAAAAAGGGAAGGGGTCTGAATAGATTCCGAATGCCCTGTTTATACAAAAGATGTGGACAATAGTGGATTTGGCTATTTCAGCCACACCCCTTGCTGAAAGGTGTATGAAATCAATCACTCAGCCATGAAATCTCCAGAGACAAACATTGGCAGTAGAATGGCCTTTCTGAGGAGCTCAGTGACTTTCAACGTGGCAAGGTCATAGGATGCCACCATTCCAACAAGTCAGTTCGTAAAGTTTCTGCCCTGCCAGAGCTGCCCCGGTCAACTATAAGAGCTGTTATTGTTAAGTGGAAATGGTTCGGCCGCGAAGTGGTAGGCCACACAAGCTCGTAAAAATAAAATGGTCTGTCCACGGTTGCAACACGGACTACCGAGTTCCAAACTACCTCTGGAAGCAACGTCAGCACAATAACTGTTAGTCTGGAGTGTCATGAAATTAGTTTCCATGGCTGAGCAGCCGCACACAAGCCTAAGATCACCATGCGCAATGCCAAGCATTGGCTGGAGTGGTGTAAAGCTCACCGCCATTGGACTCCAGAGCAGTGGAAACAGGTTCTCTGGAGTGATGAATCACACTTCACTATCTGGCAGTCTGAAGGACTAATCTGGGTTTGGCGGATGCCAGGAGAACTCTACATGACCATACTTTTGGTCATGTAGTGTATGTGGCCTTAGAAATAATGTTTATGAAATCAGTAACTTGATAACATTCATATATTGGCCATCTCTGAGACTCACTTAGATAATTATTCTGATGACACAGCCGTAACAATACAGGGAATATAACATCCACAGAAGAGACAGGAATGCCTTTGGCGGAGGTGTTGCTGTGTATGTTCAGAGCCATATTCCTGTCAAGCTGAGATCTAATGTCTAACACTGTTGAAGTGTTGTGGTTGCAGGTTCACCTGCCTCATCTAAAGCCTCTTCCTTTGGGGCGCTGCTATAGGTCACCAAGTGCTAACATTCATTATCAGGATAATATGTGTGCAATGTTTGATAATGTGTGTGATGTTAACAGAGAGGTCTATTTTCTTGGTGACCTGAATATAGACTGGTTTTCATCAAGCTGTCCGCTTATGAGGAAGCTGCTCACTGTAACCAGTGCCTGTAATCTGGTTCAGGTTATTAATCAACTTACCAGGGTGTTTACAGACACTACAGGAACAAGATCATCCATTGATGTAAAGCAGCTAAAAGTAGAGAGACTGACTGCATCAATTCTTGTTTTTATAAGAAACATTAATGTGTTGAACATCCCAAATTGTTTGCATAGTCAACTTATACACATCACTGACACACACACTTACCCCACCAGACATGCCACCAGGGGTCTTTTCACAGTCCCCAAATCCAGAACAAATTCAAGAAAATGTACAGTATTATATAGAGCCCTTTATTGGATAGAACTTCCATCTCATATTGCTTAAATAAACAGCAAACCTGGTTTCAAAAACAGATAAAGCAACCCCTCACGGCACAACGCCTCTCCCCTATTGGACCTAGATAGTGTGTGTGTATGTGTTGATATGTAGGCTACTGAACCTAGATAGTGTGTATGTGTTGATATGTAGGCTATTGGACCTAGATAGTGTGTGTCTATGCATTGATATGTAGGCTACTGAACCTAGATAGTGTGTATGTGTTGATATGTAGGCTACTGGACCTAGATAGTGTGGGTGTATGCATTTATATGTAGGCTACGTGTGCCTTTAAAAAATGTATGTAGTTCCGTCCATGGAGCTGTTCTTGTCTATTAAATGTTCTGTATTATATCATGTTTTGTGAGCTCTGTGTTCTGTGCTCTGTGTGGACCCCAGGAAGAGTAGCTGCTGCCAATGGGGATCCTAATAAAACCAGCCAGGTCACCCGTGATCCAAGTCAGTATTCGACATCCGTCCATGTCTGAGGTCCTCGGGAGATGACATGGAGACCGGCCACTAGGGGGCAACAGTGATCGCTGATACGTTTGGAACAACTTTGAAATTTGACGTTTGAAAGACATAGATGATTGCTTAATTCTGGCGTGAGACTGTGAGAGCTAGTTGGATAGAATACCAATAACAGACCAGTGGTATAGTGCAGTTTCCCCTGAAAGGTTTATGTTGTATATATATATATATAACCTTTATTTAACTAGGCAAGTCAGTTAAGAACAAACTCTTATTTTCAATGACGGCCTAGGAACAGTGGGCTGCTTGTTCAGGGGCAGAACGACAGATTTGTACCTTGTCCGCTGGGGGGTTTGAACTTGCAACCTTCCGGTTACTAGACCAACGCTCTAACCACTAGGCTACCCTGCCGTATGAAATGTGTCAGAGAGAAAATGGTGCAGTTTTATAGCTAATCTCATACTATTTAATACCTAATGGGGCTAAGAGGAAAGGTTGCTCTTTTAGAGCTATTTTGATGCTATTGTATACATTATGGAACGAGGCTGAGAGAAAATGTTGTTTTTAAGCTGATTTTCTCTAATTATAAACTTGATTTTCATGTTCATATGCTATCTGGGGGGCCTGACCTCCGGGGGGACCCCAACACTAAACAAATAAAACCTTGCAAGAGAGAGCGAGACGGGCAGAGAGAGCGAGAGCGAGACGGGCAGAGAGAGAGAGAGCGCAAGACAGGCAGAGAGAGAGAGAGAGAGAGACAGGCAGAGAGAGAGAGAGCGAGACAGGCAGAGAGAGAGAGAGAGCGAGACAGGCAGAGAGAGAGAGAGAGAGAGAGAGCGAGACAGGCAGAGAGAGAGAGAGAGAGAGCGAGACCACAGCACCCCCAGACACATCCACACCCCCACCCCAACCAATCAACACCCCCCCACGTCAACCATGCCCACACCCCATTTAGGCCCCCTCAGATCAGACCTATGCCACTCCTGCCCACCCCATGCACCCCACCCCACGCAAGAGGGCCTCAACATGGAAGCCACACATACGCCCAGGTAGTGAGTGGGCAAACAGTCCCAACCCCACTCTCACACTCGCCCAAGCCAATGGCATGTACCAGATGCTCAGCAGGCTCTGCTCACACTTACTGGCCTGAGGACAAACCACGAGCAACAACATTGGACACTCTATGGAACAAAAAGCCTTCACTATATCATCCTGGAATATCCAAGGCCTGAGGTCATCTGCCTTTGGCCTAAGAGCAGAAACCCAGACTTCACCAAATAAATCGGTAGATACAGACATTGTCATCCTGCAAGAAACCTGGTATAGAGGAGACGGACCCACTGGTTGCCCTCTAGGTTACAGAGAGCTGGTAGTCCCATCCACCAAACTATCAGGTGTGAAACAGGGAAGGGACTCAGGGGTATGCTAATTTGGTATAGAGCAGACCTAACTCACTCCATTAAATTAATCAAAACAGGAACATTCTACATTTGGCTAGAAATTCAAAAGGAAATTATCCTAACAGAGAAAAATATCCTCCTGTGTGCTACCTATATCCCCCACTAGAATCCCCATGCTTTAATGAAGACAGCTTCTCCATCCTGGAGGGGAAATCAATCATTTCCAGGCCCAGGGACATGTACTAGTCTGTGGCGACCTAAATGCCAGAGACTCCGGACAGAACCTGACACCCTCAGCAGAGGGGACAAACACCTGCCTGTAGGTGACAGCATTCCTCCCCCATATGCCCCCTAGGCACAACTATGACAACATAACCAACAAAAACGGGTCACAACTCCTGCAGCTCTGTGTACGCTGGGTATGTACACATAGTCAATGGTAGGCTTGAGGGACTCCTATGGTAGGTACACCTATAGCTCATCTCTTGGCAGTAGTACTGTAGACTACTTTATCACTGACCCTCAACTCAGAGTATCTCAGAGTGTTCACAGTCAGCCCACTGACACCCCTATCCAGACCACAGCAAAATCACAGTCTTCTTAAACAGAGCAATACTCAATCATGAGGCATCAAAGCCAAAGGAACTGAGTAACATTAAAAATACTTTATAGATGGAAGGAATGAAGTTTGGAAACCTACCAAAAACAATTAGAGCAACAACAAATTCAATCCCTTTTAGACAATTTCCTGGGTAAAAGCGTTCCACTGTAATAGTGAAGGTGTAAACTTGGCAGTGAAAATCTTAACAGTATATTTGACCTCTCAGCTTCCCTATCAAATCTAAAAAATCTCAAATAAGAAAGCAGAGAAAATTAACAATAATGACAAATGGTTTTGATGAAGAATGCAAAAATCTAGAAAGATATTGAGAAACCTGTCCAACCAAAAACATAGGGACCCGGAAAACCTGAGTCTACGCCTTCACTATGGTGAATCCCTAAAACAATACAGAAATACACTATGGAAAAGAAGGAACAGCACGTCAGAAATCAGCTCAATGTAAAAATATTTTTTGTGCGTTTATTTTACTAGGCAAGTCAGTTAAGAACAAATTCTTATTTTCAGCCTAGGAACAGTGGGTTAACTGCCTGTTCAGGGCAGAACAACAGATTTGTACCTTGTCAGCTCAAGGGAGTTTGAACTTGCAACCTTTCGGTTATTAGTCAACGCTCTAACCACTAGGCTACCCTGCCACCCCAATCCATAGACTCTAACCACTTCTCTGGGAAAATTGGAAAACACTAAACAAACAACAACAAGAAGAATTATCTATCCAAAATGGAGATGTCTGGGTTAACCACTTCTCCAATCGTTTTGGCTCTATAACAAAGAATAAAAAGCAAAAACATATACATGATCAAATACAGATCTTAGAATCAACTATTAAAGACTACCAGAACCCACTGGATTCTCCAATTACATTGAATGAGTTAAAGGACAAAATAAAAACCCTCCAACTTCAAAAAAGGCCTGTGGTGTTGATGGTATCCTCAATGAAATGATCAAATATACAGACAACAAATTCCAATTGGCTATACTAAAAACTCTTTAACATCATCCTTAGCTCTGGCATCTTCCCCAATATTTGGAACCAAGGACTGATCAGCCCAATCCACAAAAGTGGAGACAAATTTGACCCCAATATCTACCGTGGAATATGTCAACAGTAACCTTGGGAAAATACTCTGGATTATCATTAACAGCAGACGCATACATTTCCTCAATGAAAACAATGTACTGAACAAATGTCAAATTGGCTTTTTACCAAATTACCATACAACAGACCATGTATTCACCCTGCACCCCTAATTGACAACCAAACAAACCAAAACAAAGGCAAAGTCTTCTCATGCTTTGTTGATTTCAACAAAAGCCTTCGACTCAATTTGGCATGAGGGTCTGCTATACAAACTGATGGAAAGTGGTGTTGGGGTAAAACATATGACATTATAAAATCCATGTACACAAACAACAAGTGTGCGGTTAAATTGGCAAAAAAACACACACATTTCTTCACACAGGGTCAGGTAAGGGTGAGACAGGATGCAGCTTCGCCCCACCCTCTTCAACATATATATCAGCAATTGGGCGGGCACTAGAAAAGTCTGGCTTTGGCCTCACCTACTAGAATCCGAAGTCAAATGTCACTGTTTGCTGATGATCTGGTGCTTCTGTCACCAACCAAGGAGGCCTACAGCAGCACCTAGATCTATACTGAATTCTGTCAGACCTGGGCCCTAACAGTAAATCTCAGTAAGACCAAAATAATGGTCACCAGGACCACAAATACAAATTCCATCTAGACACTGTTGCCCTAGAGCACACAAAAACTATACATACCTTGGCCTAAACATCAGCGCCACAGGTAACTTCCACAAAGCTGTGAACGATCTGAGAGACAAGGCAAAACGGCATTCTATGCCATCAAAAGGAACATACATTTCGACATACCAATTAGGATTTGGCTAAAAATACTTGAATCAGTCATAGAGCCCATTGCCCTTTATGGTTGTGAGGTCTGGGGTCCGCTCACCAACCAAGACTTCACAAAATGGGACAAACACAAATTGAGACTCTGCACGCAGAATTCTGCAAAAATATCCTCCGTGTACAACGTAGAACACCAAATAATGCATGCAGAGCAGAATTAGCCGATACCCACTAATTATCAAAATCCAGAAAAGAGACGTTAAATTCTATAACCACTTAAAAGAAAGTGATTCCAGAACCTTCCACAACAAAGCCATCACCTACAGAGAGATGAACCTGGAGAAGAGTCCCGTAAGCAAGCTGGTCCTGGGCTCTGTTCACAAAATACAAACACACCCTACAGAGCCCTGAGAAAACAAAAGATAATTATTTGACACATTGGAAAGAATTATCAAAAAAACAGAGCAAACTAGAATGCTATTTGGCCCTACACAGAGAGTACACAGCGGCAGAATACCTGACCACTGTGACTGACCCAAAATTAAGGAAAGCTTTGACTATGTACAGACTCAGTGAGCATAGCCTTGCTATTGAGAAAGGCCGTAGGGGCAGACATGGCTCTCAGAGAAGACAGGCTATGTGCTCACTGCCCACAAAATGAGGTGGAAACTGAGCTGCACTTCCTAACCTCCTGCCCAATGTATGACCATATTAGAGACATATTTCCCTCCAGATTACACAGATCCACAAAGAATTTCGAAAACAAATCCAATTTTGATGAACTCCCATATCTACTGGGTGAAATTCCACAGTGTGCCATCACAGCAGCAAGATTTGGCCAGGCTAGCCCTTACGAAAAGGGCAACCAGTGAAGAACACACACCATTGTAAATACAACCCATATTTATGCTTATTTATTTTATTTTGTGTCCTTTACCATTTGTACATTGTTAAAACACTGTATATATATAATATGACATTTGTAATTGTTAGAGGAAATTATAGTTTAGATGATTTAATTATGTATACATTAATGATTAGAACCATTTTATTCTAATACTATTATGTTATGGTATGAAAAGTAAAAGTTATTGGTTAAGCTGTTACTGAAAATGTAAGCAGAATGAATTAATTGTTTGGGCCTCTTGGAAAGTTAACGGGGGAGCAGGCTATGGTTTGCCCGACAGATAAGAAATGTCTGTGAAACGTTCCAGGCCTGATGAACAATGGGCTCTTGTGAGAATCGGAGAGAGGGGGGATAAACTGATGATGTCATGTTCAGTTTATAACCTGTGGAAAAATGTGTATGCTTCAGTACTCTCTGGAATTAAACGCTCTTTACCTGGCTTTTAAGACTGGTCTCGATCTACTTCATGCATAATTAATGAACTTACAATTCATTAATGAATTAGAAATGAGTGCTAATTGATTTTGGCAATTAAAGCATAAAGGAATTTAGAATTCCTCAGTAATGTCTTTATTGTTTTGAAACTTCTGTATGTGTAATGTTTACTGTTAATTTTTATTGTTTATTTCACTTTATATATTCACTTTATATATTATCTACCTCACTTGCTTTAGCAATGTTAACACGTTTCCCATGCCAATAAAGCCCCTTGAATTGAATTGAATTGAATTGAGAGAGCGAGACTGGCAGAGAGAGATAGAGAGAGCGAGCGAGAGAGAGCGGCAGAGAGAGATAGAAGTGAGAGAAAAGACGGGCAGAGAGAGATAGAGAGAGAGAATTCTGTGAGTGTAATGTTTACTGTTCATTTTTATTGTTTATTTCACTTTTGTATATTATCTACCTCACTTCCTTTGGCAATGTTAACATATGTTTCCCATGCCAATAAAGCCCATTGAATTGCATTGAAAACGAGAGAGAGGCAGACAAAGAGAGCGAGAGAGAGAACGCGCAGAGAGAGAGAAAAGAGAAAGATGGGCAGAGAGACAGAGAGAGAGACGGACAGAGAGACAGAGAGAGACGGACAGAGATACAGAGATAAAGAGAGAGAGACAGAGAGAGCGAGAGAGAGACGCAGAGAGACAAAGAAAAGCCGGACAGAGAGACAGAGAGAGACGGACAGAGAGACAGAGAGACGGACAGAGACAGAGATAAAGAGAGAGAGACAGAGAGAAAGAGACAGAGAGAGACAGAGAGAGAGACAGAGAGAGAGGACATGTCTGTCAGGGAAATCTAGTAGCATTTAGTGATAATCACATTTGTGGCAGCAGGGCCACAGTTTGATCTTAGAGCTCTCTCTCTCGCTCTCTCTCTCTGTCTGTCTGTCCATCACTCCCTCTCTTTCTGCACATCTCTCTCTCTCTCTGACTGAAATGTTCACAAGTAAAGAGAGGATCAGATCGATGTTGACACAGGTCAGCCAAAAGGAACACAGCAATTATCAAGCTGAATGGTTTTAAATTTGCCACAGCGACGTTTTCATTAAAACGATTCATCAGCGATTCCAAAATCCAACAGCCTGGTGTTCTCCTCTCTGTAGATCCAACACCCTGGTGTTCTGCTCTCTGTAGATCCAACACCCTGGCATTCTGCTCTCTGTAGATCCAACACCCTGGCGTTCTGCTCTCTGTAGATCCAACACCCTGGTGTTCTGCTCTCTGTAGATCCAACACCCTGGCGTTCTGCTCTCTGTAGATCCAACACCCTGGTGTTCTGCTCTCTGTAGATCCAACACCCTGGTGTTCTGCTCTCTGTAGATCCAACACCCTGGTGTTCTGCTCTCTGGTGTTCTGATTCAAAATGGCTGCTATCGTTTCTACTGTAACACCTAGGCCTTTAGACATGGTAAAACAGAAGTAAACTATCGTAAGATGCTTGTTCTCTTAAAACAAGATTATTGCCTTGTTTACCTAAACAGAATCTAATCAGATAGAAAACAAGTTATAATTCCAAAGCCTGTGTGTGTGTGTGTGTGTGTGTGTGTGTGTGTGTCTGTTTGTGTGTGTGTCTGTCTGTCTGTCTGTCTGTCTGTCTGTCTGTCTGTCTGTCTGTCTGTCTGTCTGTCTGTCTGTCTGTCTGTCTGTCTGTCTGTCTGTCTGTCTGTCTGTCTGTGTGTGTGTGTGTGTGTGTGTGTGTGTGTGTGTGTGTGTGTGTGTGTGTGTGTGTGTGTGTGTGTGTGTGTGCGTGTGTGTGTGAGTGAGTGAGTGAGTGAGTGAGTGAGTGAGTGAGTGAGTGAGTGAGTGAGTGAGTGAGTGTGCGTGCGTGCGTGTGTGTGAGAGAGTGAGTGAGTGAGTGTGTGTGAGAGAGAGAGTGTGTGTGAGAGAGTGATAGAGTGAGTGTGTGTGTGTGAGAGAGAGAGTGTGTTAGAGTGAGTGTGTGCTGAATTAGCTCTGCCCATTATGTTCACCTCTCCTGATGTGAATTAACCTCACTGCACCCCACTCATGTTTATTCATTTCCTCCATCACTGAGATGCTGTGTTAAAATCAATATATCTGAGTCACAAATTGCACCCTATTCCCCATAGGGCTGTGGTCAAAACGAGTACACTAAGTAGGGAATAGGGTGTCATTTGGGACACTAGCTGTGCCTGTTATAGTGCTTCCTTCCACAGTGTGTTCATGGGAAAAGGATCTGTTATTGATCGTAACCCTACTCATCGTCAGCCCGGGCCTCGTTTGGAATGTCATGTTAAATCACACACTCAGAAGTCCTGTCAAACTGTCTCTAACTTCTAATCTCTGGTTGGTTGATGGCTCTCTGATCTTTAATCTTTACAGTGGATCTACCCACCGGTGAGAGTGAGCTGACCCGAGAAGGTTGAGAGTAGAACGTAGTTAATTATTCTGTTATTCTGTTAGTAACTAAATTGCCTCCCATTCAGAGCCATGGGAAAATGTTTTGAGTTGTGGGTGCTGTTGTGGGGCTGTTTGGGGTGTTGTTGGGGGTGCTGTTTGGGGGCTGTTGGGGTGCTGTTGTGGGGGCTGTTTGGGATGCTGTTTGGGGTGCTGTTTGGGGTACTGTTGTGGGGGCTGTTTGGGGTGCTGTTGTGGGCCTGTTTGGGGTGCTGTTGTGGGTGCTGTTCGGGTGCTGTTCGGGGTGCTGTTGGGGGTGCTGTTTGGGGTGCTGTTGGGGGTGCTGTTTGGGGTGCTGTTGGGGGTGCTGTTTGGGGTGCTGTTTGGGGTGCTGTTCGGGTGCTGTTGGGGTGCTGTTGGGGGTGCTGTTTGGGGTGCTGTTGGGGGTGCTGTTGGGGGTGCTGTTCAGGGTGCTGTTGTGGTGCTGTTGGAGTTGCAATAGCTATAATAAACCATTGCATGCATCTATAATCACATTTGCATAGTAGCATACAGTTGAGGAATGGCGTTTTTAAGATTTCTATACAAGGTCTTTTTTTTTTGCCGTATCAAGCAATTCTAAATCATTTACATGACAGAAGACATTAGCAGAATATTTTTTTTATACCACATAAATGACCGAGGCATTCCCGAGTGGCTCAGCGGTCTAAGGCATCGCATCGCAGTGCTAGATGCGTCACTACAGACCCGGGTTCGATACCAGGCTGTGTCACAACTGGCCATGATTAGGAGTCCTATAGGGCGGCACACAACACCGTCGTCTGGGTTAGGGGGGTAAAATACAAAAAAGAACTACTCATATTAAATGAGATAAACGAGTGTCCAGCTGAGTAATAAAAACAGTCTGGTCTTGGATGTGAACAATAGACCAGGCCAGTGAACAAACACATAGATTGTACAATATTAAGAGGAAAACACAGTACACGTTAGTCTACTTTAATCAACACTTTTTATTTGATTTATTTTCCCTTTATTTAACTAGGCAAGTGAGTTAAGAACAAATTCTTATTTTCAATGACGGCCTAGGAACAGTGGGTTAACTGGTCTAGGAACAGTGGGTTAACTGCCTTGTTCAGGGGCAGAACAACAGATTTTTACATGTTATAGGCCACAGTAGTCTACTTAATCAACACAGACCCACAGTAGGCTACTAAATCAACACTGACATTGACCCACAGTAGGCTACTAAATCAACACTGACACTGACCCATAGTAGGCTACTAAATCACCAATGACATTGACCCACAGTAGGCTACTAAATCACACTGACCCACAGTAGGCTACTAAATCAACACTGACCCACAGTAGGCTACTAAATCACACTGACCCACAGTAGGCTACTAAATCAAAACTGACCCACAGTAGGCTCCTAAATCAACAGTGACACTGACCCACAGTAGGCTACTAAATCACACTGACCCACAGTAGGCTACTAAATCACACTGACCCACAGTAGGCTACTAAATCACACTGACCCACAGTAGGCTACTAAATCACATTGACCCACAGTAGGCTACTAAATCACACTGACCCACAGTAGGCTACTAAATCAAAACTGACCCACAGTAGGCTACTAAATCAACACTGACCCACATTAGTCTACTAAATCAACAGTGACATTGACCCACAGTAGGCTACTAAATCAACACTGACCCACAGTAGGCTACTAAATCACACTGACCCACAGTAGGCTACTAAATCAAAACTGACCCACTGTAGTCTACTAAATCAACACTGACCCACAGTAGGCTACTAAATCACACTGACCCACAGTAGGCTACTAAATCAAAACTGACCCACTGTAGTCTACTAAATCAACACTGACCCACAGTAGTCTACTAAATCAACACTGACCCATAGTAGGCTACTAAATCACACTGACCCACAGTAGTCTACTAAATCAACACTGACCCACAGTAGGCTACTAAATCAACACTGACCCACAGTAGTTTACTAAATCAACACTGACCCACAGTAGGCTCCTATATCAACACTGACCCACTTTAGGCTACTAAATCAACACTGACCCACAGTAGGCTACTAAATCAACACTGACCCACAGTAGGCTACTAAATCAACACTGACATTGACCCACAGTAGACTACTAAATCAACACTGACCCACAGTAGTCTACTAAATCAACACTGACCCACAGTAGGCTACTAAATCACACTGACCCACAGTAGGCTACTAAATCAAAACTGACCCACAGTAGGCTACTAAATCAACACTGACCCACAGTAGTCTACTAAATCAACAGTGACATTGACCCACAGTAGGCTACTAAATCAACACTGACCCACAGTAGGCTACTAAATCACACTGACCCACAGTAGACTAAATCAAAACTGACCCACTGTAGTCTACTAAATCAACACTGACCCACAGTAGGCTACTAAATCAACACTGACCCACAGTAGGCTACTAAATCAAAACTGACCCACTGTAGTCTACTAAATCAACACTGACCCACAGTAGTCTACTAAATCAACACTGACCCATAGTAGGCTACTAAATCACACTGACCCCACAGTAGTCTACTAAATCAACACTGACCCACAGTAGGCTACTAAATCAACCCTGACCCACAGTAGTCTACTAAATCAACACTGACCCACAGTAGGCTCCTATATCAACACTGACCCACTTTAGGCTACTAAATCAACACTGACCCACAGTAGGCTACTAAATCAACACTGACCCACAGTAGGCTACTAAATCAACACTGACCTACAGTAGGCTACTAAATCAACACTGACATTGACCCACAGTAGACTACTAAATCAACACTGACCCACAGTAGGCTACTAAATCAACACTGACATTGACCCACAGTAGGCTACTAAATCAACACTGACCCACAGTAGGCTACTAAATCAACACTGACACAGACCCACAGTAGACTACTAAATCAACACTGACATTGACCCACAGTAGGCTACTAAAGCAACACTGACCCACAGTAGGCTACTAAATCAACAGTGACACAGGCTCTAAATCAAAATTGACCCACAGTAGGCTCCTAAATCAAAATTGACCCACAGTAGGCTACTAAATCAAACTTGACCCAGTAGGCTACTAAATCAACACTGACCCACAGTAGGCTACTAAATCAACACTGACCCACAGTAGGCTACTAAATCAACACTGACCCACAGTAGGCTACTAAATCAACACTGACATTGACCCACAGTAGACTACTAAATCAACACTGACACACAGTAGGCTACTAAATCAACACTGACATTGACCCACAGTAGGCTACTAAATCAACACTGTCCCACAGTAGGCTACTAAATCAACACTGACACAGACCCACAGTAGACTACTAAATCAACACTGACATTGACCCACAGTAGGCTACTAAAGCAACACTGACCCACAGTAGGCTACTAAATCAACAGTGACACAGACCCACAGTAGGCTCCTAAATCAAAATTGACCCACAGTAGGCACCTAAATCAAAATTGACCCACAGTAGGCTACTAAATCAACACTGACCCACAGTAGGGCTACTAAATCAACACTGAC
Source organism: Oncorhynchus nerka (assembly GCF_034236695.1). Taxonomy (NCBI): domain Eukaryota; kingdom Metazoa; phylum Chordata; class Actinopteri; order Salmoniformes; family Salmonidae; genus Oncorhynchus; species Oncorhynchus nerka. The sequence goes on along the minus strand of NW_027039429.1, from coordinate 50,178 downwards.
CCACAGTAGGCTACTAAATCAACACTGACCCACATTAGGCTACTAAATCAACACTGACATTGACCCACAGTAGGCTACTAAATCAACAGTGACCCACAGTAGGCTACTAAATCAACAGTGACCCACGGGTAGGCTACTAAATCAACACTGACCCACAGTAGGCTACTAAATCAACAGTGACATTGACCCACAGTAGGCTACTAAATCAAGCAGTGACCCACAGTAGGCTACTAAAATCAACACTGACCCACAGTAGGCTACTAAATCAACAGTGACACAGACCCACAGTAGGCTACTAAATCAACAGTGACAGAGACCCACAGTAGGCTACTAAATCAACAGTGACACTGACCCACAGTAGGCTACTAAATTAACAGTGACACAGACCTGGCCAGTAGGCTACTAAATCAACAGTGACACAGACCCACAGTAGGCTACTAAATCAACAGTGACACAGACCCACAGTAGGCTACTAAATCAACAGTGACACAGACCCACAGTAGGCTACGAAATCAACACTGACGCACAGTAGGCTCCTAAATCAACACTGACCCACAGTAGACTACTTAATCAACACTGACCCAGAGTAGGCTCCTAAATCAACACTGACCCACAGTAGGCTACTAAATCAACACTGACCCACAGTAGGCTCCTAAATCAACACTGACCCACAGTAGACTACTTAATCAACACTGACCCAGAGTAGTCTCTAAATCAACACTGACCCACAGTAGGCTACTAAATCAACACTGACCCACAGTAGGCTCCTAAATCAACACTGACCCACAGTAGGCTCCTAAATCAACACTGACCCACAGTAGTCTACTTAATCAACACTGACCCAGAGTAGGCTCCTAAATCAACACTGACCCACAGTAGGCTACTAAATCAACACTGACCCACAGTAGGCTACTAAATCAACACTGACCCACAGTAGGCTCCTAAATCAACACTGACCCACAGTAGGCTACTAAATCAACATTGACCCACAGTAGGCTACTAAATCAACACAGACCCACAGTAGGCTACTAAATCAACAGTGACCCACAGTAGGCTACTAAATCAACAGTGACACTGACTCACCCAATGATGACGCTACTTTGCCTGGCTACCTGAACTCCTTGCCCCTGGGCCATGTGCTAGGTCACACCCACGGACGTTAGTGTCTTCTCCGCAATAAGTCTGGATTTGAGTACCTCCCTGACGATTTCTAGAACGCAAAAACACATTCTAACTGTTCTGATTGGTCCCAGAAACCGATGGTTCGGGCCAGAGACAGAACACATTAGGTAAAGCAATGTTTTGGAAAATTCGTCGTTAAGGTTTGATACTCTGATTGGTTCGAGAGGATCTAATCGCGGATGACTTTGTTTTCGTAAAAAAACTATAATTGTGATGTCACCCATTTATGATTTGTCCGTGGAGCTCCGAGATAGGATTGTGTTGAGGTACAGATCTGGGAAGGGTACCAAAAATGTTTACAGCATTGAAGGTCCCCAGAATGCAGTGTCCTCCATCATGCTTAAATGACCTTTCCTCAAGCAGACCGCCTGGCTTGGTCAGGGAGAAGGACCTTGGTCAGGGAGTTGACCAAGAAGGGGAGAAGGACCTTGGTCAGGAAGGTGACCAAGACCCCGATGGCCACTCTGACAGAGCTCCAGAATTTGTCTGTGGAGATGGGAGAACCTTCCAGAAGGACAACCATCTCTGCAGCACTCCGCCAATCGGGTCTTTATTGTAGAGCAGCCAGAAAGAATCCACTCCTCAGTAAAATGCACAACATCCTGCTTGGAGTTTGCGAAAAGGCACCCAAAATTTCTCAGACCATGAGAAACAAGATTCTCTGGTCTGATGAAACCAAGATTGAACTCTTTGGCCTGAATGCCAAGTGTCACGTCTGGAGGAAACCGGGCACCATCCCTACGGTGAAGCGTGGTGGTGGCAACATCATGCTGTGGGATGTTTTTCAGCGGCAGGGACTGGGAGACTAGTCAGGATCGAGGCAAAGATAAACGGAGTAAAGTACAGATAGATCCTTGATGAAATCTTGCTCCAAAGTGCTCAGGTCCTCAGACTGGGGTGAAGGTTTAACAATCCAACAGGATAACGACCAAAAAGCACACAGCAGAGACAATGCAGGAGTGGCTTCAGGACAAGTCTCTGAATGTCCTTGAGTGGCCCAGCCAGAGCCTGGACTTGAACCTGATCGAACATCTCAGAAGAGACCTGAAAATAGCTGTGCAGCAACACTCCCCATCCAACCTGACTTAGCTTGAGAGGATCTGCAGAGAAGAATGGGAGAAACTCCCCAAATACAGGTGTGTCAAGCTTGTAGCATCATACCCAAGAAGACTCAAGGCTATAGTCGCCAAAGGTGCTTCAACAAAGTACTGAGTAAAGGGTCTGAATACCTATGTAATTGTGATATTTCCATTTTTTTTTGTAAAATATAAATTAGCAAAAAATCCTAAAAATATTTTTGCTATGTCATTATGGGATATTGTGTGTAGATTGATAAGGGGGGGAAAAAACAATTGAATCAATTTGAGAAGAAGGCTGTAACGAAACAAAATGTGTGAAAAGTCAGGAGTTTTGAATACTTTCTGAATGTCCAGTGTGTAAAACATGGTGTACAATATGTTAATGTGATATCAAACATGAAAAACTGACAGTACACTATCAAATCAAATTGTATTAGTCACAAAGGGCCGAATACCACAGGTATTTCACCTTACAGTGAAATGCTTACTTACAAGCCCTTAATTAGCCAACAATGCAGTAAAAAAATATGAACAAGATTATGAAATAAAAGTAACAAGTAATTAAAGAGCAGCAGTAAAATAACAACAGGGAGACTATATATAGGGGGGGGGGGGGGGGGTACCGGTACAGAGTCAATGTGCAGGGGGGCAGATAGACGATGACAGATAGACGATGACAGATAGAGGATGATAGGTAGACATGACAGATAGACGATGACAGATAGAGGATGACAGGTAGACATGACAGATAGACGATGACAGGTAGACGATGACAGGTAGACATGACAGCTAGACGATGACAGATAGACGATGACAGACAGACGATGACAGACAGACGATGACAGGTAGACGATGACAGACAGACGATGACAGGTAGCCGATGACAGGTAGACATGACAGCTAGACGATGACAGCTAGACGATGACAGATAGACGATGACAGACAGACGATGACAGGTGGACGATGACAGGTAGACATGACAGATAGACGATGACATGTAGACATGACAGATAGACGATGACAGGTAGACATGACAGATAGACGATGACAGATAGACGATGACAGGTAGACGATGACAGGTAGACGATGACAGATAGACGATGACAGGTAGACGATGACAGGTAGATGATGACAGACAGACGATGACAGGTAGACGATGACAGGTAGACATGACAGATAGACGATGACAGATAGACGATGACAGGTAGACATGACAGATAGACGATGACAGGTAGACATGAGAGATAGACGATGACAGATAGAGGATGACAGGTAGACATGACAGATAGACGATGACAGATAGAGGATGACAGGTAGACATGACAGATAGACGATGACAGGTAGACGATGACAGGTAGACATAACAGCTAGACGATGACAGATAGACGATGACAGACAGACGATGACAGGTAGACGATGACAGATAGACGATGACAGCCAGACGATGACAGACAGACGATGACAGGTAGACGATGACAGGTAGACATGACAGCTAGACGATGACAGCTAGACGATGACAGATAGACGATGACAGACAGACGATGACAGGTGGACGATGACAGGTAGACATGACAGATAGACGATGACAGGTAGACATGACAGATAGACGATGACAGGTAGACATGACAGATAGACGATGACAGATAGACGATGACAGGTAGACGATGACAGGTAGACGATGACAGATAGACGATGACAGGTAGACGATGACAGGTAGACGATGACAGACAGACGATGACAGGTAGACGATGACAGGTAGACATGACAGATAGACGATGACAGGTAGACATGACAGATAGACGATGACAGGTAGACATGAGAGATAGACGATGACAGATAGACGATGACAGGTAGACGATGACAGGTAGACGATGACAGGTAGACGATGACAGGTAGACGATGACAGATAGACGATGACAGATAGACGATGACAGGTAGACGATGACAGGTAGACATGACAAACAAGGCACCCTATTCCCTATATAGTTCACTACTATATAGTCTACTACTTTGGGCCTCTGGTCCTTTAGGGCTCCTGCCCCGGCATTTGGGACACATCTTGAAACTGCGGAGCAGGTGTACCGACTGCACTGCACGCGCTCAGACCCAGGGCTGCGATTGGTTGTGACAAGGATGGCGAGTTCGAGTTTAGCCACCATCTGTGTCTGTTTCACCTCTGACCAGAGGAGAGAGGCTGGGTGTCAATGTATACCACCTGTCTGGCTCTGTGTGTGCGTGTGTGTGTGTGCGCGTGTGTGTGTGTGTGTGTGTGTGTGTGTGTGTGTGTGTGTGTGTGTGTGTGTGTGTGTGTTGCTCTACCCTGTAAGGAGTCCTGTCCATGCCATGACGTTGTCACAACTAGGGCTGGGTGATATGGCCTAAACATCATATCTGGGCGATTCACAATAGATATGTACTGTATAGGGAAATCTTTTAATAGAGGCCATCTAGCCTCTATCTTATAGAAATGTTGTGCAACATGGGAACGCTTATAGGAACGCTTACATTGCTGTGAACAAGTATTTTCCCCTCTATATTTTTTGCATATTTCTGATGAATGTTCTCAGTGTTTGGTTTTCGACAGGCATAATGGGGGACACGTCATCCAAAAAGTTGACGCGAGTTTGACAAAAAAAGCACCTTGGATGATCATCAAGACTTCTGGTAGAATGTTCTACGGACAGATGAGTCAGAAGTAGAACGTTTTGGACAACATAGTTGGCGAAAACCAAACACAGCATTCCACAGTAAGAACCTCACACCAACGGTCAAGCATGGTGGTGGTAGTGATGGTTTGGGGTCAGCATGGTGGTGGTAGTGTGATGGTTTGGGGTCAGCATGGTGGTGGTAGTGTGATGGTTTGGGGATGCTTTGCTGCCTCAGGACCTGGACGACTTGCCTTAATAGTAGGGAACCATGAATTCTGCTCTGGACGACTTGCCTTAATAGTAGGGAACCATGAATTCTGCTCTGGACGACTTGCCTTAATAGTAGGGAACCATGAATTCTGCTCTGGACGACTTGCCTTAATAGTAGGTAACCATGAATTCTGCTCTGGACGACTTGCCTTAATAGTAGGGAACCATGAATTCTGCTCTGTATCAGAGAATTCTACAGGACGATGTCAGGCCATCTGTCTGTGAGCTGAAGTAGAAGTGCAGCTGGGTCATGCAGCAAGATAATGACCCAAAACACACAATCGAGTCTACATAAAAAAAAATCTAAAATGCAACAAATGTGAAGTTTTGGAATGGCCTAGTCGAAGTCCAGACCTAGTCCCAATTGAGATGTTGTGGCAGGACTTGAAACGAGCAGTTCATGCTTGAAAACCCACGTAACTGAGTCACAGAAGCTCCGCAGCGATGTGATGATCAACAACTACAGGAAGCGTTCGGTTGGTGGCACAAGCAATTTGATTTATCATATAGGGGCGTTTGGTGTTGTATAACTTTGTTTATATAAATAAATGAAGTATGTCATCGTTGTGTTATTTATTCACTCAGGTTCCCTTGATCTGATTTAGGTTTTTGTTGAAGATCTGATAACATTCAGTACAAAAACAATCTGGAAAAGTAGAGAAAAATATTAAAAAAGGAGGGATGATTTTTTAACAGCATTCTATTTCATCAACCAGCCATGAGGAGCTGGCTCTGCCTGCACAAGGGGTGATTATATTCTGCTCAAACTCTGAATGCCAGGGCTCTCATCAAAGTATTTGATTAGATTGTCTATCACATTAGCATTGATGTCAGAGTGATTAGAGGGACAATAGAGTGTTGAGTACCAGGCAGTTAGCAAGTTTGGTAGGCTACTAATGACCATCGGCAGCATCACAGCTCAGTTTTGGAGAAGCCTAGTTACCGTGTCAACAGTCACGGGGAATTTGACTGCGGTCATGACTCATGACAGCAGGTGTGGCGGTAATACGGTCACCGTAACAGCCCTGGTCATGACTCATGACAGCAGGTGTGGGGGTAATACGGTCACCGTAACAGCCCTGGTCAGGACTCCTGACTGCCGGTGTGGGGGTAATACGGTCACCGTAACAGCCCTGGTCATGACTCATGACAGCAGGTGTGGGGGTAATACAGTCACCGTAACAGCCCTGGTCATGACAGCAGGTGTGGGGTAATACGGTCACCCTGGTAACAGCCCTGGTCATGACTCATGACAGCAGGTGTGGGGTAATACAGTCACCGTAACAGCCCTGGTCATGACTCATGACAGCAGGTGTGGGGGTAATACAGTCACCGTAACAGCCCTGGTCATGACTCATGACAGTAGGTGTGGGGGTAATACGGTCACCGTAACAGCCCTGGTCATGACTCATGACAGCAGGTGTAATATGGTCACCGTAACAGCCCTGGTCATGACTCATGACAGCAGGTCAATACAGTCACCGTAACAGCCCTGGTCATGACTCATGACAGCAGGTGTGGGGTCACCGTAACAGCCCTGGTCATGACTCATGACAGCAGGTGTGGGGGTAATACAGCCCTGGTCATGACTCATGACAGCAGGTGTGGGGGTAATATGGTCACCGTAACAGCCCTGGTCATGACTCATGACAGCAGGTGTGGGGGTAATATGGTCACCGTAACAGCCCTGGTCATGACTCATGACAGCAGGTGTGGGGGTAATACGGTCACCGTAACAGCCCTGGTCATGACTCATGACAGCAGGTGTGGGGTAATATGGTCACCGTAACAGCCCTGGTCATGACTCATGACAGCAGGTGTGGGGGTAATATGGTCACCGTAACAGCCCTGGTCATGACTCATGACAGCAGGTGTGGGGGTAATATGGTCACCGTAATGATTCGCAGACCAGGTGTGGCGGTGGTCATGACTGGTCATGATTCATGACAGCAGGTGTGGGGTAATATGGTCACCGTAACAGCCCTGGTCATGACTCATGACAGCAGGTGTGGGGTAATATGGTCACCGTAACAGCCCTGGTCATGACTCATGACAGCAGGTGTGGGGGTAATATGGTCACTGGTCACCGTAACAGCCCTGGTCATGACTCATGACAGCAGGTGTGGGGGTAATACGGTCACCGTAACAGCTACTTATACATAATACACTTATTATGTATTAGAAATCAAAACATATAACAATAAACATATAACCTAAGGTTTGTATCACTACTAAAGCTGCATAAATATTTCCAAATTAAGCATATAGGAGGACCTGATTAAAAAGATCACTTTGTTAATAGTTTGGGAAAAATATCCTTTCAATTTTCTTCAGCTTCAAAGGTACTGTGTAAGGGATGTGTAAGGGCTATATTACCAAGAAGGAGAGTGATGGAGTGCTGCATCAGATGACATAGCCTCCACAAACAGCAGACCTCAACCCAATTGAGGTGGTTTGGGATGAGTTGGACTGCAGAGTCCAACAAGTGCTCAGCATATGTGGGAACTCCTTCAAGACTGTTGGAAAAGCATTCCTCATGAAGCTGGTTGAGAGAATGCCAAGAGTGTGCAAAGCTGTCATTAAGGCAAAGGGTGGCTACTTTAAAGAATCTCAAATCTCAAATATATTTTGATATGTTTAACCATTTTTTGGTTACTACATGATTCCATATGTGCTATTTCATAGTTTTGATGCCTTCACTATAATGTATAAAAAAAATAAAAAAAAAATAAAGAAAAACCGTTGAATGAGTAGGTGTGTCCAAACTTTTGACTGGTACTATAAACGCTCATAAAAACTACAACAACAAAAACTTGATTATTGGGATACTTTTTGGATTATCGTGTTAAAAAACATACATTCGAAATTAATCAAATTAATTTGATATATTGTCACAACCCCTCTGCTTTTTATTTTAATTTACATTTTATTTTATTTCACCTTTATTTAACCAGGTAGGCTAGTTGAGAACAAGTTCTCATTTACAACTGCGACCTGGCCAAGATAAAGCATAGCAGTGTGAACAGACAACACAGAGTTACACATGGAGTAAACAATTAACAAGTCAATAACACAGTAGAAAAAAAGAGTCTATATACATTGTGTGCAAAAGACATGAGGAGGTAGGCGAATAATTACAATTTAGCAGATTAACACTGGAGTGATAAATTATCAGATGGTCATGTGCAGGAAGATATACTGGTGTGCAAAAGAACAGTATGGGGATGAGGTAGGTAAATTGGGTGGGCTATTTACCGATAGACTATGGACAGCTGCAGTGATCGGTTAGCTGCTCAGATAGCAGATGTTTAAAGTTGGTGAGGGAGATAAAAGTCTCCAACTTCAGCGATTTTTGCAATTCGTTCCAGTCACAGGCAGCAGAGAACTGGAAGGAAAGGCAGCCAAATGAGGTGTTGGCTTTAGGGATGATCAGTGAGATACACCTGCTGGAGCGCATGCTACGGGTGGGTGTTGCCATCGTGACCAGTGAACTGAGATAAGGCAGAGCTTTACCTAGCATGGACTTGTAGATGACCTGGAGCCAGTGGGTCTGGCAACGAATATGTAGCGAGGACCCGCCGACTAGAGCATACAGGTCGCAGTGGTGGGTGGTATAAGGTGCTTTAGTAACAAAACGGATGGCACTGTGATAAACTGCATCCAGTTTGCTGAGTAGAGTATTGGAAGCTATTTTGTAGATAACATCGCCAAAGTCGAGGATCGGTAGGATAGTCAGTTTTACTAGGGTAAGCTTGGCGGCGTGAGTGAAGGACGCTTTGTTGCGGAATAGAAAGCCGACTCTAGATTTGATTTTAGATTGGAGATGTTTGATATGATTCTGGAAGGAGAGTTTACAGTCTAGCCAGATACCTAGGTACTTATAGATGTCCACATATTCTAGGTCGGAACCATCCAGGGTGGTGATGCTAGTCGGGCGTGCGGGTGCAGGCAGCGAACGGTTGAAAAGCATGCATTTGGTTTTACTAGCGCTTAAGAGCAGTTGGAGGCCACGGAAGGAGTGTTGTATTGCATTGAAGCTCGTTTGAAGGTTAGATAGCACAGTGTCCAAGGACGGGCCGGAAGTATACTGAATGGTGTCGTCTGCGTAGAGCAAGAGCAACATCATTGATATATACAGAGAAAAGAGTCAGCCAGAGAATTGAACCTTGTGGCAGCCCCATAGAGACTGCCAGAGGACCGGACAACATGTCCTCCGATTTGACACACTGTACTCTGTCTGCAAAGTAGTAGGTGAACCAGGCATGGCAGTCATTAGAAAAACCGAGGCTACTGAGTCTGCCGATAAGAATATGGTGATTGACAGAGTCGAAAGCCTTGGCCAGGTCGATGAAGACGGCTGCACAGTACTGTCTTTTATCGATGGCGGTTATGATATCGTTTGAGCCTTGAGCGTGGCTGAGGTGCACCCGTGACCGGCTCGGAAACCAGATTGCACAGCGGAGAAGGTACGGTGGGATTCGAGATAGGCAGGGCAGGATGGATATAGGTCTGTAACAGTTTGGATCCAGGGTGTCTCCCCCTTTGAAGAGGGGGATGACTGCGGCAGCTTTCCAATCCTTGGGGATCTCAGACGATATGAAAGAGAGGTTGAACAGGCTGGTAATAGGGGTTGCGACAATGGCAGCGGATAGTTTCAGAAATAGAGGGCCCAGATTGTCAAGACCAGCTGATTTGTACGGGTCCAGGTTTTGCAGCTCTTTCAGAACATCTGCTATCTGGATTTGGGTAAAGGAGAAGCTGGGGAGGCTTGGGCGAGTAGCTGTGGGGGGCGGAGCTGTTGGCCGAGGTTGGACTAGCCAGGAGGAAGGCATGGCCAGCCGTTGAGAAATGCTTGTTGAAGTTTTCGATTATCATGGATTTATCAGTGGTGACCGTGTTACCTAGCCTCAGTGCAGTGGGCAGCTTGGAGGAGGTGCTCTTGTTCTCCATGGACTTTACAGTGTCCCAGAACTTTTTGGAGTTAGAGCTACAGGATGAAAATTTCTGCTTGAAAAAGCTGGCCTTTGCTTTCCTGACTGACTGCGTGTATTGGTTCCTGACTTCCCTGAACAGTTGCATATCGCGGGGACTATTCGATGCTATTGCAGTCCGCCACAGGATGTTTTTGTGCTGGTCGAGGGCAGTCAGGCCTGGAGTGGACCAAGGGCTATATCTGTTCTTAGTTCTGCATTTTTTGAACGGAGCATGCTTATCTAAGATGGTGAGGAAGTTACTTTTAAAGAATGACCAGTTATCCTCAACTGACGTGATGAGGTCAATATCCTTCCGGGATCCCGGGCCAGGTCGATTAGAAAGGCCTGCTAGCAGAAGTGTTTTAGGGAGCGTTTTACAGTGATGAGGGGTGGTCGTTTGACTGCGGACCCGTAGCGGATACAGGCAATGAGGCAGTGATCGCTGAGATCCTGATTGAAGACAGCGGAGGTGTATTTGGAGGGCCAGTTGGTCAGGATAACGTCTATGAGGGTGCCCTTGTTTACAGATTTAGGGTTGTACCTGGTAGGTTCCTTGATGATTTGTGTGAGATTGAGGGCATGTAGCTTAGATTGAAGGACGGCCGGGGTGTTAAGCATATCCCAGTTTAGGTCACCTAACAGAACAAACTCTGAAGCTAGATGGGCGGCGATCAATTCATAAATGGTGTCCAGGGCACAGCTGGGAGCTGAGGGGGGTCGGTAGCAGGCGGCAAAAGTGAGAGACTTATTGCTGGAGAGAGTAATTTTCAAAATTAGTAGTTCGAACTGTTTGGGTATGGACCTGGAAAGTATGACATTACTTTGCAGGCTATATATAAATAGATATAGATATAGATAGATATAGATAGATATAGATATAGATATAGATATAGATATAGATAGATATAGATAGATATATATATATAGATAGATATAGATAGATATAGATATAGATATAGATAGATATAGATAGATATAGATAGATATATTTAGATATAGATATAGATATAGATATAGATAGATAGAGATATAGATAGATATAGATAGATATAGATATATATATAGATATAGATATAGATAGATATAGATCGATATAGATATAGATATAGATAGATATAGATAGATATATATAGATATAGATATAGATAGATATAGATAGATATAGATAGATATAGATATAGATATAGATAGATATATATATAGATATAGATAGATATAGATATAGGCAGAATCAGAATTATTTAGGTAACATTTATAAATCAAATGTTTTATTCATTTATGTGAGATATGTCATTATTGTCTATTTTTGGATAATACTGTTGGCCGGTTGCAGTTATCCTTCCTCTGTTCTGGGTTCAGTTACTTGGGCCTCAGAGAGGGGAGAGGTCAAGCTTGTCTTCATATGTAAACATATCTTTTAAACCATGTGAAGGAATGATTGAGGGGGAATGAATTATCTCTTGGCTCCACAATGTCTGTGTGCCAGTCACTGTGTCTCTGTGATCTTGTCTAGAAGGGGTGTATTTGATATATGCTAGTTTTTGGTCCTGAGTGGTACCAAGAGCGAGATAAGAACATAGTTTAGGAGACAAAGCTGAACGATTGTCACGTTCTGACCTTTATTTCCTTTGTTTAGTATTTATTTAGTATGGTCAGGGCGTGAGTTGGGTGGGCAGTCTATGTTTGTTTTTCTATGATTTGGAGATTTGTATGTTTCGGCCTAGTATGGTTCTCAATCAGAGGCAGGTGTCATTAGTTGTCTCTGATTGAGAATCATACTTAGGTAGCCTGGGTTTCACTGTTTGTTTGTGGGTGATTGTCTATGTTAGTTGCTTGTGTTCAGCACAGGTCTCATTAGCTTCACGGTCGTTATTTGTTTATTGTTTTTGTAGAGTGTGTTTCAGTGTTCAGTGTTTTCTTTATTAAAATTCAAGATGAACACAAACCACGCCGCATATTGGTCGTCCGATCCTTCTCGCCTCTCCTCTTCAGATGAAGAGGAGGAAGACCGTGACAACGATAATTTATAGCCAGTGCTGTCTGGCTATGTGTGTCTTTGCCATAAAGGATCTCAGTTGCAATGTGTAAGGGACTCTCAGAGAATTCATTGATAGACACTGAATTGATCTGAGAGTCACAGGGTTGTGATGGAGCTCATATAATTAAAGATGGACTTTATGATAACTCTGACTTGTGTGTGATTTGCTCTCATGATTTGGTAAATACAGGAAATTTCCACTACACTTGTTCCTGGAGAGATTCATTTTTAAAATTAGTAGTTCAAACTGTTTGTGTATGGACCTGGAAAGTATGACATTACTTTGCAGGCTATCTCTGCAGTAGACTGCAACTCCGCCCCCCTTTGGCAGTTCTATCTTGATGGAAGATGTTATAGTTGGGTATGGAAATCTCAGAATTTTTGGTGGCCTTCCTAAGCCAGGATTCAGACACGGCAAGGACATCAGGGTTGGCAGAGTGTGCTAAAGCAGTGAGTAGAACAAACTCAGGGAGGAGGCTTCTGATGTTGACATGCATAAAACCAAGGCTTTTTCGATCACAGAAGTCAACAAATGAGGGTGCCTGGGGACATGCAGGGCCTGGGTTTACCTTCTACTCTCTCTACCTCCAGTGGCTGTCACCCTCATCGCCTCAGCTATCTGTGGTTCTGTGTATTTGTACTGCCCCCCCCAACACACGCACGCACGCACGCACGCACGCACGCACGCACGCACGCACACACACACACACACACACACACACACACAGCTAAACACAGGGAGAGACGAAGGTCATGTTTGTTTCCTGATGCTAGTTGTCCTGTTAATGCTGCTGCAGGGGCTCTGAAGGCAGTGTGTGTTGCAAGGATCTGTAAACAATTTTCTGAAAGCTGAAAATGTCCCAGTTCTTTCAGTTCTTCCATGGCCTGCATTCTCACCAGACATGTCACCAAATGAGCCTGTTTGGGATGCTTAACGTGAATGATAGCGTGCTCCAGTTCCCGCCAATATCCAGCAACTTCGCACAGCCATTGAAGAGGAGTGGGACAACATTCCACAGGCCACAATCAACAGCCTGATCAACTCTCTGTGAAGGAGATGTGTCGCACTGCATGAGACAAATGGTGGTGACAGCAGATACTGGTTTTCTGATCCACATCCCTAACTTTTATTCCAAGGTATCTGTGACCAACAGATGCATATCTACATTCCCAGTCATGTGTAATCTATAGATTAGGGCATATTTAATACATTTCAATAGAGTGATGTCCTTCTATGAACTGTTGAGTTTATATATTTTTTCAGGAAAGAAACAAAGTCCTGTGATAGTAATAATAATGTGTTCACTCTATACACAACAATTCTTCCACGTCAACAATAAGCAACAGTCATTAAACCAGGCCCCAAGGTACTACTGTGACATCTTCAAGTAGCCGTGTGTGTGTGTGTGTGTGTGTGTGTTGCCATAGAGACAATTTACAAGCCAGATGATATTGCGTTTGAGAGCCCAGTATTTCCCCACAGTTTAGGAAGGTAGAAGAGAAAATGTGTTCTCTCTCTCTCTCTCTGTCTCTCTCCCTCTCTCTCTCTCTCTCTCTCTCTGTCTCTCTCCCTCTGGTGCTTTATTGGGAAACATACGTTAACATTGTCAAAGCAAGTGAACTAGATAATAAAAAAAGTGAAATAAACAATACAAATGAACAGTAAACATTGCACTCACAGAAGTCCTCACTCTCTCTCTCCTCTCTCTCTCTCTCTCTCGCTCTCTCTCTCTCTTCTCTCTCTCTCTCTCTCTCTCTCTCTCTCTCTCTCCCTCCCCCACTCTCTCTCTCATTCTCTCTCTCCTCCTCTCCTCCACTCTCTCTCTCTCTCTCTCTCCCTCCTCTCCCCCTCTCTCTCTCATTCTCTCTCTCCCTCCTCTCCTCCTCTCTCTCTCTCTCTCTCTCCCTCCTCTCCCCACTCTCTCTCTCATTCTCTCTCTCCCTCCTCTCCTCCACTCTCTCTCTCTCTCTCTCTCCCTCCTCTCCCCCACTCTCTCTCTCATTCTCTCTCTCCCTCCTCTCCTCCACTCTCTCTCTCTCTCTCTCTCCCTCCTCTCCCCCACTCTCTCTCTCATTCTCTCTTTCCCTCCTCTCCTCCACTCTCTCTCTCTCTCATTCTCTCTCTCCCTCCTCTCCCCCACTCTCTCTCATTCTCTCTCATTCTCTCTCTCTCCTCTCCCCCACTCTCTCATTCTCTATCTCTCTCTCTCTCTCTCCAGTCAATCTCTCTCTCTCCCTCTCTCTCTCTCTCTCTCTCTCTCTCTCTCTCTCTCTCGAAAGAGAGATACCTCTTGACTTATTTCACATCTTGATTAAATCGTTTTTTTCTCTCACTCATCTTCGCAAAGTGAAAACATGTTTTTAGAAATGTTATTATAGAATTCTCTTTGATTACGGTCACAGCCATGTATACCCCCCCACCCCAGCCCCCAAGCAGATACCTAAACTGGAAACCATACATCCTGAGGCTGCATTTATTGTAGCTGGGGATTTTAAGCTAACCTAAGATCAATACTCCCTAAATTCTATCAGCATATCAAATGCGCAACACAAGCTGTCAGAATTCTGGATCATTGCTACTCGAACTTCCGCAATGCATACAAAAGCCATCCCTCACCCTGCCTTCGGCAAATCTGACCATGAATACATTTTGTTGCTCGCAGCCTATAGACAGAAACTAAAACAGGAAATGCCCATGCTCAGGTCAATACAACGCTGGTCTGACCAATCGGATTCAACGCTCCAAGATTGCTTTGATCATGTGGACTGGGATATGTTCTGGATAGCCTCAGACAACAACATTGATGTATACGTTAATTCGGTGAGCGAGTTTATTAGCATGTGCATCGGAGATGTCGTACCCGCTACAGTCTGATGGTCTTGAGATAGAAGCTGAATAACAGCCCTAAGCTGAATAACAGCCCTAAGCTGAATAACAGCTTCTATATCAAGGCCATCAGACTGTTAAACAGCCACCACTAACACAGAGAGGATGCTGCCAACATACTGACTCAAATCTCTGGCCACTTAAAAATAAATGGACTTAATAAAGGCATCACTAGTCACTTTAAATAATACCACTTTAATAATGTTTACATATCTTACATTACTCATCTCATATGTATATACTGTACTCTATACCATCTACTGCATCTTTAATCTTTAATAATGTTTACATACCCTACATTACTCATCTCATATGTATATACTGTACTCTATACCATCTACTGCATCTTTAATCTTTAATAATGTTTACATATCTTACATTACTCATCTCATATGTATATACTGTACTCTATACCATCTACTGCATCTTTAATCTTTAATAATGTTTACATATCTTACATTACTCATCTCATATGTATATACTGTACTCTATACCATCTACTGCATCTTTAATCTTTAATAATGTTTACATACCCTACATTACTCATCTCATATGTATATACTGTACTCTATACCATCTACTGCATCTTTAATCTTTAATAATGTTTACATACATTACTCATCTCATATGTATACACTGTACTCTATACCATCTACTGCATCTTTAATCTTTAATAATGTTTACATACCCTACATTACTCATCTCATATGTATATACTGTACTCTATACCATCTACTGCATCTTTAATCTTTAATAATGTTTACATACCCTACATTACTCATCTCATATGTATATACTGTATTCTATACCATCTACTGCATCTTTAATCTTTAATAATGTTTACATACCCTACATTACTCATCTCATATGTATATACTGTACTCTATACCATCTACTGCATCTTTAATCTTTAATAATGTTTACATACCCTACATTACTCATCTCATATGTATGTACTGTACTCTATACCATCTACTGCATCTTTAATCTTTAATAATGTTTACATACCCTACATTACTCATCTCATATGTATATACTGTACTCTATACCATCTACTGCATCTTTAATCTTTAATAATGTTTACATATCTTACATTACTCATCTCATATGTATATACTGTACTCTATACCATCTACTGCATCTTTAATCTTTAATAATGTTTACATACCCTACATTACTCATCTCATATGTATATACTGTATTCTATACCATCTACTGCATCTTTAATCTTTAATAATGTTTACATACCCTACATTACTCATCTCATATGTATATACTGTACTCTATACCATCTACTGCATCTTTAATCTTTAATAATGTTTACATACCCTACATTACTCATCTCATATGTATATACTGTACTCTATACCATCTACTGCATCTTTAATCTTTAATAATGTTTACATACCCTACATTACTCATCTCATATGTATATACTGTACTCTATACCATCTACTGCATCTTTAATCTTTAATAATGTTTACATACCCTACATTACTCATCTCATATGTATATACTGTACTCTACCATCTACCTTTAATCTTTAATAATGTTTACATACCCTACATTACTCATCTCATATGTATATACTGTACTCTATACCATCTACTGCATCTTTAATCTTTAATAATGTTTACATACCCTACATTACTCATCTCATATGTATATACTGTATTCTATACCATCTACTGCATCTTTAATCTTTAATAATGTTTACATACCCTACATTACTCATCTCATATGTATATACTGTACTCTATACCATCTACTACATCTTTAATCTTTAATAATGTTTACATACCCTATTACTCATCTCATATGTATATACTGTACTCTATACCATCTACTGCATCTTTAATCTTTAATAATGTTTACATACCCTACATTACTCATCTCATATGTATATACTGTACTCTATACCATCTACTGCATCTTTAATCTTTAATAATGTTGACATACCCTACATTACTCATCTCATATGTATATACTGTACTCTATACCATCTACTGCATCTTTAATCTTTAATAATGTTTACATACCCTACATTACTCATCTCATATGTATATACTGTATTCTATACCATCTACTGCATCTTTAATCTTTAATAATGTTTACATATCTCACATTACTCATCTCATATGTATATACTGTACTCTATACCATCTACTGCATCTTTAATCTTTAATAATGTTTACATACCCTACATTACTCATCTCATATGTATATACTGTACTCTATACCATCTACTGCATCTTTAATCTTTAATAATGTTTACATACCCTACATTACTCATCTCATATGTATATACTGTACTCTATACCATCTACTGCATCTTTAATCTTTAATAATGTTTACATACCCTACATTACTCATCTCATATGTATATACTGTACTCTATACCATCTACTGCATCTTTAATCTTTAATAATGTTTACATACCCTACATTACTCATCTCATATGTATATACTGTACTCTATACCATCTACTGCATCTTTAATCTTTAATGTTTACATACCCTACATTACTCATCTCATATGTATATACTGTACTCTATACCATCTACTGCATCTTTAATCTTTAATAATGTTTACATACCCTACATTACTCATCTCATATGTATATACTGTACTCTATACCATCTACTGCATCTTTAATCTTTAATAATGTTTACATACCCTACATTACTCATCTCATATGTATATACTGTACTCTATACCATCTACTGCATCTTTAATCTTTAATAATGTTTACATACCCTACATTACTCATCTCATATGTATATACTGTACTCTATACCATCTACTGCATCTTTAATCTTTAATAATGTTTACATACCCTACATTACTCATCTCATATGTATATACTGTACTCTATACCATCTACTGCATCTTTAATCTTTAATGTTTACATACCCTACATTACTCATCTCATATGTATATACTGTACTCTATACCATCTACTGCATCTTTAATCTTTAATAATGTTTACATACCCTACATTACTCATCTCATATGTATATACTGTACTCTATACCATCTACTGCATCTTTAATCTTTAATAATGTTTACATACCCTACATTACTCATCTCATATGTATATACTGTACTCTATACCATCTACTGCATCTTTAATCTTTAATAATGTTTACATACCCTACATTACTCATCTCATATGTATATACTGTACTATACCATCTACTGCATCTTTAATCTTTAATAATGTTTACATACCCTACATTACTCATCTCATATGTATATACTGTACTCTATACCATCTACTGCATCTTTAATCTTTAATAATGTTTACATACCCTACATTACTCATCTCATATGTATATACTGTATTCTATACCATCTACTGCATCTTGCATATGCCGCACGGCCATCGCTCATCCATATATTTATATGTACATATTCTCATTCATCCCTTTACATTTGTGTGTATTAGGTAGTTGTTGTGTCTGTCTGTCTGTTGTGTGTGTATTAGGTGGTTGTTGTGGAATTTGTTAGATTACTTGTTAGATATTACTGCACTGTCGAAACTAGAAGCACAAGCACTTCGCTACACTCGCATTAACATCTACTAACCATGTGTATGTGACCAATAACATCTGCTAACCATGTGTATGTGACCAATAACATCTGCTAACCATGTGTATGTGACCATTAACATCTGCTAACCATGTGTATGTGACCAATAACATCTGCTAACCATGTGTATGTGACTAATAACATCTGCTAACCATGTGTATGTGACCATTAACATCTGCTAACCATGTGTATGTGACCAATAACATCTGCTAACCATGTGTATGTGACCAATAACATCTGCTAACCATGTGTATGTGACCAATAACATCTGCTAACCATGTGTATGTGACTAATAACATCTACTAACCATGTGTATGTGACTAATAACATCTGCTAACCATGTGTATGTGACCAATAACATTTGATTTGACTCCAGACATTTCAGATTTTCATTTTTTTTCTATTCAAGTAGTAAACATTTCTAAAAAACATAATTCCACTTTGACATTATAGGGTAATATGTGTACAGGCCATCCCCAGAGAAAATTGGCCTCTACTGAGAGAGAATCACAAAGCGTTGTTATGCGGTTGAGAATAACCATGAACCATTAAAAGTAACAACCACTCTTCATCTGTCTTTGGCAGTGAGGGAAATACATGTTATCCTTTTGTGGAAGAAAATAAACCTGTTATGATGAAACAGAAACACCTGCATCTCGGCATCTCTGAGAAGATGAACAAAATAGTCTGAGTCAGAAATGGCACCCTATTCCCTTTGTAGTGCACTACATTTGACCAGAACCCTATGGACCCCAGAGCCCTATGGACCCCAGATCCCTATGGACGCCAGATCCCTATGGACCCCAGAGCCCTATGAAGTGCACTACATTTGACCAGAACCCTATGGACCCCAGAGCCCTATGGACCCCAGATCCCTATGGACCCCAGAGCCCTATGAAGTGCACTACATTTGACCAGAGCCCTATCGACCCCAGAGCCCTATAGACCCCAGATCCCTATGGACCCCAGATCCCTATGGACCCCAGAGCCCTATGAAGTGCACTACATTTGACCAGAACCCTATGGACCCCAGAGCCCTATGGACCCCAGAGCCCTATGGACCCCAGATCCCTATGGACCCCAGAGCCCTATAGACCCCAGAGCCCTATAGACCCCAGAGCCCTATAGACCCCAGAGCCCTATGTAGTGCACTACATTTGACCAGAGCCCTATAGACCCCAGATCCCTATGGACCCCAGAGCCCTATAGACCCCAGAGCCCTATGAAGTGCACTACATTTGACCAGAGCCCTATAGACCCCGGAGCCCTATGTAGTGCACTACATTTGACCAGAGCCCTATAGACCCCAGAGCCCTATCGACCCCAGAGTCCTATAGACCCCAGAGCCCTATAGACCCCAGAGCCCTATGGACCCCAGAGCCCTATGGACCCCAGAGCCCTATAGACCCCAGAGCCCTATAGACCCCAGAGCCCTATGGACCCCAGAGCCCTATAGACCCCAGAGCCCTATAGACCCCAGAGCCCTATGGACCCCAGATCCCTATGGACCCCAGATCCCTATGTAGTGCACTACATTTGACCAGAGCCCTATAGACCCCAGAGCCCTATGTAGTGCACTACGTTTGACCAGAGCCCTATGGACCCCAGAGCCCTATGGACCCCAGAGCCCTATAGACCCCAGAGCCCTATGGACCCCAGAGCCCTATAGACCCCAGAGCCCTATGGACTCCAGAGCCCTATAGACCCCAGAGCCCTATAGACCCCAGAGCCCTATGGACCCCAGAGCCCTATGGACCCCAGAGCCCTATAGACCCCAGAGCCCTATAGACCCTATAGACCCCAGAGCCATATGGACCCCAGAGCCATATAGACCCCAGCGCCCTATGGACCCTAGAGCCCTATGTAGTGCACTACATTTGACCAGAGCCCTATAGACCCCAGAGCCCTATGTAGTGCACTACATTTGACCAGAGCCCTATAGACCCCAGAGCCCTATGTAGTGCACTAATTTTGACCAGAGCCCTATAGACCCCAGAGCCCTATGGACCCAGAGCCCTATGGACCCCAGAGCCCTATGGGCCCAGAGCCCTATAGACCCCAGAGCCCTATAGAACCCCAGAGCCCTATGGACCCCAGAGCCCTATAGACCCCAGAGCCCTATGGACCCCAGAGCCCTATAGACCCCAGAGCCCTATAGACCCCAGAGCCCTATAGACCCCAGATCCATATAGACCCCAGAGCCCTATAGACCCCAGAGCCCTATAGACCCCAGAGCCATATAGACCCCAGAGCCCTATAGACCCCAGATCCCTATAGACCCCAGAGCCCTATAGACCCCAGAGCCCTATGGACCCCAGAGCCCTATGGACCCCAGATCCCTATGGACCCCAGAGCCCTATAGACCCCAGAGCCCTATAGACCCCAGAGCCCTATAGACCCCAGAGCCCTATGTAGTGCACTACATTTGACCAGAGCCCTATAGACCCCAGATCCCTATGGACCCCAGAGCCCTATAGACCCCAGAGCCCTATGAAGTGCACTACATTTGACCAGAGCCCTATAGACCCCGGAGCCCTATGTAGTGCACTACATTTGACCAGAGCCCTATAGACCCCAGAGTCCTATAGACCCCAGAGCCCTATAGACCCCAGAGCCCTATGGACCCCAGAGCCCTATGGACCCCAGAGCCCTATAGACCCCAGAGCCCTATAGACCCCAGAGCCCTATGGACCCCAGAGCCCTATAGACCCCAGAGCCCTATAGACCCCAGAGCCCTATAGACCCCAGAGCCCTATAGACCCCAGAGCCCTATGTAGTGCACTACATTTGACCAGAGCCCTATAGACCCCAGAGCCCTATGTAGTGCACTAATTTTGACCAGAGCCCTATAGACCCCAGAGCCCTATGGACCCCAGAGCCCTATGGGCCCAGAGCCCTATAGACCCCAGAGCCCTATAGAACCCCAGAGCCCTATGGACCCCAGAGCCCTATAGACCCCAGAGCCCTATGGACCCCAGAGCCCTATAGACCCCAGAGCCCTATAGACCCCAGAGCCCTATAGACCCCAGATCCATATAGACCCCAGAGCCCTATAGACCCCAGAGCCCTATAGACCCCAGAGCCATATAGACCCCAGAGCCCTATAGACCCCAGATCCCTATAGACCCCAGAGCCCTATAGACCCCAGAGCCCTATAGACCCCAGAGCCCTTTGTAGTGCACAACATTTGACCAGAGCCCTATAGACCCCGGAGCCCTATGTAGTGCACTACATTTGACCAGAGCCCTATGGACCCCAGAGCCCTATGTAGCTCACTACATTTGACCAGAGCCCTATAGACCCCATAGCCCTATGGACCCCAGAGCCCTATGGACCCCAGAGCCCTATGGACCCCAGAGCCCTATAGACCCCAGAGCCCTATGGACCCCAGAGCCCTATAGACCCCAGAGCCATATAGACCCCAGAGCCCTATAGACCCCAGATCCATATAGACCCCAGAGCCCTATAGACCCCAGAGCCCTATAGACCCCAGAGCCCTATAGACCCCAGAGCCATATAGACCCCAGAGCCCTATAGACCCCAGATCCCTATAGACCCCAGAGCCCTATAGACCCCAGAGCCCAATAGACCCCAGAGCCCTTTGTAGTGCACAACATTTGACCAGAGCCCTATAGACCCCAGATCCATATAGACCCCAGAGCCCTATAGACCCCAGAGCCCTATAGACCCCAGAGCCCTATAGACCCCAGAGCCATATAGACCCCAGAGCCCTATAGACCCCAGATCCCTATAGACCCCAGAGCCCTATAGACCCCAGAGCCCTATAGACCCCAGAGCCCTTTGTAGTGCACAACATTTGACCAGAGCCCTATAGACCCCGGAGCCCTATGTAGTGCACTACATTTGACCAGAGCCCTATGGACCCCAGAGCCCTATAGACCCCAGAGCCCTATAGACCCCAGAGCCCTATAGACCCCAGATCCATATAGACCCCAGAGCCCTATAGACCCCAGAGCCCTATAGACCCCAGAGCCATATAGACCCCAGAGCCCTATAGACCCCAGATCCCTATAGACCCCAGAGCCCTATAGACCCCAGAGCCCTATAGACCCCAGAGCCCTTTGTAGTGCACAACATTTGACCAGAGCCCTATAGACCCCGGAGCCCTATGTAGTGCACTACATTTGACCAGAGCCCTATGGACCCCAGAGCCCTATGTAGCTCACTACATTTGACCAGAGCCCTATAGACCCCATAGCCCTATGGACCCCAGAGCCCTATGGACCCCAGAGCCCTATGGACCCCAGAGCCCTATAGACCCCAGAGCCCTATGGACCCCAGAGCCCTATAGACCCCAGAGCCATATAGACCCCAGAGCCCTATAGACCCCAGATCCATATAGACCCCAGAGCCCTATAGACCCCAGAGCCCTATAGACCCCAGAGCCATATAGACCCCAGAGCCCTATAGACCCCAGATCCCTATAAACCCCAGAGCCCTATAGACCCCAGAGCCCTATAGACCCCAGAGCCCTATGGACCCCAGAGCCCTATGTAGTGCACTACATTTGACCAGAGCCCTATAGACCCCAGAGCCCTATGTAGTGCACTACATTTGACCAGAGCCCTATAGACCCCAGAGCCCTATGTAGTGCACTACATTTGACCAGAGCCCTATAGACCCCAGAGCCCTATGGACCCAGAGCCCTATGGACCCCAGAGCCCTATGGACCCAGAGCCCTATATACCCCAGAGCCCTATAGAACCCCAGAGCCCTATGGACCCCAGAGCCCTATAGACCCCAGAGCCCTATGGACCCCAGAGCCCTATAGACCCCAGAGCCCTATAGACCCCAGATCCATATAGACCCCAGAGCCCTATAGACCCCAGATCCATATAGACCCCAGAGCCCTATAGACCCCAGAGCCCTATAGACCCCAGAGCCATATAGACCCCAGAGCCCTATAGACCCCAGATCCCTATAGACCACCAGAGCCCTATAGCCCTATAGACCCCAGAGCCCTATGTAGTGCACTACATTTGACCAGAGCCCTATAGACCCCAGAGCCCTATAGACCCCAGATCCATATAGACCCCAGAGCCCTATACACCCCAGAGCCCTATAGACCCCAGAGCCCTATAGACCCCAGATCCCTATAGACCCCAGAGCCCTATAGACCCCAGAGCCCTATGGACCCCTGAGCCCTATGTAGCTCACTACATTTGACCAGAGCCCTATAGATCCCAGAGCCCTATGGACCCCAGAGCCCTATGGACCCCAGAGCCCTATGGACCCCAGAGCCCTATAGACCCCAGAGCCCTATGGACCCCAGAGCCCTATAGACCCCAGAGCCCTATAGACCCCAGAGCCCTATAGACCCCAGGTCCATATAGACCCCAGACCCTATAGACCCCAGAGCCCTATAGACCCCAGAGCCATATAGACCCCAGAGCCCTATAGACCCCAGATCCCTATAAACCCCAGAGCCCTATAGACCCCAGAGCCCTATAGACCCCAGAGCCCTATGGACCCCAGAGCCCTATGTAGTGCACTACATTTGACCAGAGCCCTATAGACCCCAGAGCCCTATGTAGTGCACTACATTTGACCAGAGCCCTATAGACCCCAGAGCCCTATGTAGTGCACTACATTTGACCAGAGCCCTATAGACCCCAGAGCCCTATGGACCCAGAGCCCTATGGACCCCAGAGCCCTATGGACCCAGAGCCCTATAGACCCCAGAGCCCTATAGAACCCCAGAGCCCTATGGACCCCAGAGCCCTATAGACCCCAGAGCCCTATGGACCCCAGAGCCCTATAGACCCCAGAGCCCTATAGACCCCAGATCCATATAGACCCCAGAGCCCTATAGACCCCAGAGCCCTATAGACCCCAGATCCATATAGACCCCAGAGCCCTATAGACCCCAGAGCCCTATAGACCCCAGAGCCATATAGACCCCAGAGCCCTATAGACCCCAGATCCCTATAGACCACCAGAGCCCTATAGCCCTATAGACCCCAGAGCCCTATGTAGTGCACTACATTTGACCAGAGCCCTATAGACCCCAGAGCCCTATAGACCCCAGATCCATATAGACCCCAGAGCCCTATACACCCCAGAGCCCTATAGACCCCAGAGCCCTATAGACCCCAGATCCCTATAGACCCCAGAGCCCTATAGACCCCAGAGCCCTATGGACCCCTGAGCCCTATGTAGCTCACTACATTTGACCAGAGCCCTATAGATCCCAGAGCCCTATGGACCCCAGAGCCCTATGGACCCCAGAGCCCTATAGACCCCAGAGCCCTATGGACCCCAGAGCCCTATAGACCCCAGAGCCCTATAGACCCCAGAGCCCTATAGACCCCAGATCCATATAGACCCCAGACCCCTATAGACCCCAGAGCCCTATAGACCCCAGAGCCATATAGACCCCAGAGCCCTATAGACCCCAGATCCCTATAAACCCCAGAGCCCTATAGACCCCAGAGCCCTATAGACCCCAGAGCCCTATGGACCCCAGAGCCCTATAGACCCCAGCGCCATATGGACCCCAGAGCCCTATGTAGTGCACTACATTTGACCAGAGCCCTATAGACCCCAGAGCCCTATGTAGTGCACTACATTTGACCAGAGCCCTATAGACCCCAGAGCCCTATGTAGTGCACTACATTTGACCAGAGCCCTATAGACCCCAGAGCCCTATGGACCCAGAGCCCTATGGACCCCGGAGCACTATGGACCCAGAGCCCTATAGACCCCAGAGCCATATAGAACCCCAGAGCCCTATGGACCCCAGAGCCCTATAGACCCCAGAGCCCTATAGACCCCAGAGCCCTATAGACCCCAGAGCCCTATAGACCCCAGAGCCCTACAGACCCCAGAGCCCTATAGACCCCAGAGCCATATAGACCCCAGAGCCCTATAGACCCCAGATCCCTATAGACCCCAGAGCCCTATAGACCCCAGATCCATATAGACCCCAGAGCCCTATAGACCCCAGAGCCCTATAGACCCCAGAGCCATATAGACCCCAGAGCCCTATAGACCCCAGAGCCCTATAGACCCCAGAGCCCTATAGACCCCAGATCCATATAGACCCCAGACCCCTATAGACCCCAGAGCCCTATAGACCCCAGAGCCATATAGACCCCAGAGCCCTATAGACCCCAGATCCCAAAAAACCCCAGAGCCCTATAGACCCCAGAGCCCTATAGACCCCAGAGCCCTATGGACCCCAGAGCCCTATAGACCCCAGCGCCCTATGGACCCCAGAGCCCTATGTAGTGCACTACATTTGACCAGAGCCCTATAGACCCCAGAGCCCTATGTAGACCATTTGACCAGAGCCCTATAGACCCCAGAGCCCTATGTAGTGCACTACATTTGACCAGAGCCCTATAGACCCCAGAGCCCTATTTGGACCCCGGAGCCCTATGGACCCAGAGCCCTATAGACCCCAGAGCCCTATAGAACCCCAGAGCCCTATGGACCCCAGAGCCCTATAGACCCCAGAGCCCTATAGACCCCAGAGCCCTATAGACCCCAGATCCATATAGACCCCATATAGACCCCAGAGCCTTATGACCCCAGAGCCCTATAGACCCCAGAGCCCTATAGACCCCCCAGATCCCTATAGACCCCAGAGCCCTACTCCATATAGACCCCAGAGCCCTATAGACACCAGAGCCCTATAGACCCCAGAGCCATAGACCCCAGAGCCCTATAGACCCCAGAGCCCTATGGACCCCAGAGCCCAATAGACCCCAGAGCCTATAGACCCCAGAGCCCTATAGACCCCAGAGCCCTATAGACCCCAGATCCCTATAGACCCCTAGACCCCCAGCCCTATAGACCCCAGAGCCATATAGACCCCAGAGCCCTATGGACCCCCCAGAGCCCTATAGGACCCCAGAGCCCTATAGACCCCAGCGCCCTAGGACCCCAGAGCCCTATGTAGTGCCTACATTTGAGCCCTATAGACCCCAGAGCCCTATGTAATTGCACTACATTTGAGCCCTATAGACCCCAGAGCCCTATGTAGTGCACTACATTTGACCAGAGCCCTATAGACCCCAGAGCCCTATGGACCCAGAGCCCTATGGACCCCGGAGCCCTAGGACCCAGAGCCCTATAGACCCCAGAGCCATATAGAACCCCAGAGCCCTACCCCAGACCCCAGAGCCCTATAGACCCCAGAGCCCTATAGACCCCAGAGCCCTATAGACCCCAGAGCCCTATAGACCCCAGAGCCCTAGATCCATATAGACCCCAGACCCCTATAGACCCCAGAGCCCTATGGACCCCAGAGCCCTATGGACCCCAGAGCCCTATAGACCCCAGAGCCCTATAGACCCCAGAGCCCTATAGACCCCAGAGCCCTATAGACCCCAGAGCCATATAGACCCCAGAGCCCTATGACCCCAGAGCCCTATAGACCCCAGAGCCTATAGACCCCAGAGCCCTATAGACCCCAGAGCCCTATAGACCCCAGACCCCTATAGACCCCAGACCCCTATAGACCCCAGAGCCATATAGACCCCAGAGCCCTATAGACCCCAGATCCCTATAAACCCCAGAGCCCTATAGACCCCAGAGCCCTATAGACCCCAGAGCCCTATGGACCCCAGAGCCCTATAGACCCCAGCGCCCTATGGACCCCAGAGCCCTATGTAGTGCACTACATTTGACCAGAGCCCTATAGACCCCAGAGCCCTATGTAGTGCACTACATTTGACCAGAGCCCTATAGACCCCAGAGCCCTATGTAGTGCACTACATTTGACCAGAGCCCTATAGACCCCAGAGCCCTATGGACCCAGAGCCCTATGGACCCCGGAGCCCTATGGACCCAGAGCCCTATAGACCCCAGAGCCATATAGAACCCCAGAGCCCTATGGACCCCAGAGCCCTATAGACCCCAGAGCCCTATAGACCCCAGAGCCCTATAGACCCCAGAGCCCTATAGACCCCAGAGCCCTATAGACCCCAGAGCCCTATAGACCCCAGATCCATATAGACCCCAGAGCCCTATGTAGTGCACTACATTTGACCAGAGCCCTATAGACCCCAGAGCCCTATGGACCCAGAGCCCTATGGACCCCGGAGCCCTATGGACCCAGAGCCCTATAGACCCCAGAGCCATATAGAACCCCAGAGCCCTATGGACCCCAGAGCCCTATAGACCCCAGAGCCCTATAGACCCCAGAGCCCTATAGACCCCAGAGCCCTATAGACCCCAGATCCATATAGACCCCAGAGCCCTATAGACCCCAGAGCCTTATAGACCCCAGAGCCATATAGACCCCAGAGCCCTATAGACCCCAGATCCCTATAGACCCCAGAGCCCTATAGACCCCAGATCCCCCCAGAGCCCTATAGACCCCAGAGCCCTATAGACCCCAGAGCCATATAGACCCCAGAGCCCTATAGACCCCATATCCCTATAGACCCCAGAGCCCTATGGACCCCCAGAGCCCAATAGACCCCAGAGCCCTATAGACCCCCAGAGCCCTATAGACCCCAGAGCCCTATAGACCCCAGATCCATATAGACCCCAGACCCCTATAGACCCCAGAGCCCTATAGACCCCAGAGCCATATAGACCCCAGAGCCCTATAGACCCCAGATCCCTATAAACCCCAGAGCCCTATAGACCCCAGAGCCCTATAGACCCCAGAGCCCTATGGACCCCAGAGCCCTATAGACCCCAGCGCCCTATGGACCCCAGAGCCCTATGTAGTGCACTACATTTGACCAGAGCCCTATGGACCCCGGAGCCCTATGGACCCAGAGCCCTATAGACCCCAGAGCCATATAGAACCCCAGAGCCCTATGGACCCCAGAGCCCTATAGACCCCAGAGCCCTATAGACCCCAGAGCCCTATAGACCCCAGATCCATATAGACCCCAGAGCCCTATAGACCCCAGAGCCTTATAGACCCCAGAGCCATATAGACCCCAGAGCCCTATAGACCCCAGATCCCTATAGACCCCAGAGCCCTATAGACCCCAGATCCATATAGACCCCAGAGCCCTATAGACACCAGAGCCCTATAGACCCCAGAGCCATATAGACCCCAGAGCCCTATAGACCCCAGATCCCTATAGACCCCAGAGCCCTATGGACCCCAGAGCCCAATAGACCCCAGAGCCCTATAGACCCCAGAGCCCTATAGACCCCAGAGCCCTATAGACCCCAGATCCATATAGACCCCAGACCCCTATAGACCCCAGAGCCCTATAGACCCCAGAGCCATATAGACCCCAGAGCCCTATAGACCCCAGATCCCTATAAACCCCAGAGCCCTATAGACCCCAGAGCCCTATAGACCCCAGAGCCCTATGGACCCCAGAGCCCTATAGACCCCAGCGCCCTATGGACCCCAGAGCCTATGTAGTGCACCATTTGACCAGAGCCCTATAGACCCCAGAGCCCTATGTAGTGCACTACATTTGACCAGAGCCCTATAGACCCCAGAGCCCTATGTAGTGCACTACATTTGACCAGAGCCCTATAGACCCCAGAGCCCTATGGACCCAGAGCCCTATGGACCCCGGAGCCCTATGGACCCAGAGCCCTATAGACCCCAGAGCCATATAGAACCCCAGAGCCCTATGGACCCCAGAGCCCTATAGACCCCAGAGCCCTATAGACCCCAGAGCCCTATAGACCCCAGATCCATATAGACCCCAGAGCCCTATAGACCCCAGAGCCCTATAGACCCCAGAGCCCTATAGACCCCAGATCCATATAGACCCCAGACCCCTATAGACCCCAGAGCCCTATGGACCCCAGAGCCCTATGGACCCCAGAGCCCTATAGACCCCAGAGCCCTATAGACCCCAGAGCCCTATAGACCCCAGAGCCCTATAGACCCCAGATCCATATAGACCCCAGAGCCCTATGGACCCCAGAGCCCTATAGACCCCAGAGCCCTATAGACCCCAGAGCCCTATAGACCCCAGAGCCCTATAGACCCCAGAGCCCTATAGACCCCAGATCCCTATAGACCCCAGACCCCTATAGACCCCAGAGCCCTATAGACCCCAGAGCCATATAGACCCCAGAGCCCTATAGACCCCAGATCCCTATAAACCCCAGAGCCCTATAGACCCCAGAGCCCTATAGACCCCAGAGCCCTATGGACCCCAGAGCCCTATAGACCCCAGCGCCCTATGGACCCCAGAGCCCTATGTAGTGCACTACATTTGACCAGAGCCCTATAGACCCCAGAGCCCTATGTAGTGCACCCCAGAGCCCTATAGACCCCAGAGCCCTATGTAGTGCACTACATTTGACCAGAGCCCTATAGACCCCAGAGCCCTATGGACCCAGAGCCCTATGGACCCCGGAGCCCTATGGACCCAGAGCCCTATAGACCCCAGAGCCATATAGAACCCCAGAGCCCTATGGACCCCAGAGCCCTATAGACCCCAGAGCCCTATAGACCCCAGAGCCCTATAGACCCCAGAGCCCTATAGACCCCAGATCCATATAGACCCCAGAGCCCTATAGACCCCAGAGCCTTATAGACCCCAGAGCCATATAGACCCCAGAGCCCTATAGACCCCAGATCCCTATAGACCCCAGAGCCCTATAGACCCCAGATCCATATAGACCCCAGAGCCCTATAGACCCCAGAGCCCTATAGACCCCAGATCCATATAGACCCCAGAGCCCTATAGACCCCAGAGACCCCAGAGCCCTATGGACCCCAGAGCCCAATAGACCCCAGAGCCCTATAGACCCCAGAGCCCTATAGACCCAGAGCCCTATAGACCCCAGATCCATATAGACCCCAGACCCCTATAGACCCCAGAGCCCTATAGACCCCAGAGCCATATAGACCCCAGAGCCCTATAGACCCCAGATCCCTATAAACCCCAGAGCCCTATAGACCCCAGAGCCCTATAGACCCCAGAGCCCTATGGACCCCAGAGCCCTATAGACCCCAGCGCCCTATGGACCCCAGAGCCCTATGTAAGTGCACTACATTTGACCAGAGCCCTATAGACCCCAGAGCCCTATGTAGTACTACATTTGACCAGAGCCCCTAGACCCCAGAGCCCTATGTAGTGCACTACATTTGACCAGAGCCCTATAGACCCCAGAGCCCTATGGACCCAGAGCCCTATGGACCCCGGAGCCCTATGGACCCAGAGCCCTATAGACCCCAGAGCCATATAGAACCCCAGAGCCCTATGGACCCCAGAGCCCTATAGACCCCAGAGCCCTATAGACCCCAGAGCCCTATAGACCCCAGAGCCCTATAGACCCCAGATCCATATAGACCCCAGAGCCCTATAGACCCCAGAGCCCTATAGACCCCAGAGCCATATAGACCCCAGAGCCCTATAGACCCCAGATCCCTATAGACCCCAGAGCCCTATAGACCCCAGAGCCATATAGACCCCAGAGCCCTATAGACCCCAGATCCCTATAGACCCCAGAGCCCTATAGACCCCAGATCCATATAGACCCCAGAGCCCTATAGACCCCAGAGCCCTATAGACCCCAGAGCCATATAGACCCCAGAGCCCTATAGACCCCAGATCCCTATAGACCCCAGAGCCCTATGGACCCCAGATCCCAATAGACCCCAGAGCCCTATAGACCCCAGAGCCCTATAGACCCCAGATCCATATAGACCCCAGACCCCTATAGACCCCAGAGCCCTATAGACCCCAGAGCCATATAGACCCCAGAGCCCTATAGACCCCAGATCCCTATAAACCCCAGAGCCCTATAGACCCCAGAGCCCTATAGACCCCAGAGCCCTATGGACCCCAGAGCCCTATAGACCCCAGCGCCCTATGGACCCCAGAGCCCTATGTAGTGCACTACATTTGACCAGAGCCCTATAGACCCCAGAGCCCTATGTAGTGCACTACATTTGACCAGAGCCCTATAGACCCCAGAGCCCTATGTAGTGCACTACATTTGACCAGAGCCCTATAGACCCCAGAGCCCTATGGACCCAGAGCCCTATGGACCCCGGAGCCCTATGGACCCAGAGCCCTATAGACCCCAGAGCCATATAGAACCCCAGGCCCTATGGACCCCCAGAGCCCTATAGACCCCAGAGCCCTATAGACCCCCAGAGCCCTATAGACCCCCAGAGCCCTATAGACCCCAGATCCATATAGACCCAGAGCCTATAGACCCCAGAGCCCTATAGACCCCAGAGCCATATAGACCCCAGAGCCCTATAGACCCCAGATCCCTATAGACCCCAGAGCCCTATAGACCCCAGAGCCCTATAGACCCCAGAGCCCTATAGACACCAGAGCCCTATAGACCCAGAGCCCTATAGACCCAGAGCCCTATAGACCCCAGAGCCCTATAGACCCCAGATCCCTATAGACCCCAGATCCCTATAGACCCCAGAGCCCTATAGACCCCAGAGCCCTATAGACCCCAGAGCCCTATAGACCCCAGAGCCCTATAGACCCCAGAGCCCTATAGACCCCAGAGCCCTATAGACCCCAGAGCCATATAGACCCCAGATCCATATAGACCCCCCCCAGAGCCCTATAGACCCCAGAGCCCTATAGACCCCAGAGCCTATAGACCCCAGAGCCATATAGACCCCAGAGCCCTATAGACCCCAGAGCCCTATAGACCCCAGAGCCCTATAGACCCCAGAGCCCTATAGACCCCAGAGCCCTATAGACCCCAGAGCCCTATAGACCCCAGAGCCCTATAGACCCCAGAGCCATATAGACCCCAGAGCCCTATAGACCCCAGAGCCCTATGTAGTGCACTACATTTGTAACAGTATTTTTATTGAAATTTCACAATTTTCACCCATATTAAGAGATACAACAACAGAGACAAAGCACACAGAACAAAAAGAAACACAGCCCCCACTTACCCATATCTACGTGCATATACATACACATACATACATACACATACATACATACACATACATACATACCCATACATACACACATATACATATACCCATGCATATACCCACACATATACATACACATACATACATACCCATACATACACACATATACATATACCCATGCATATACCCACACATATATATACACATACATACATACCCATACATACACACATATACATATACCCATGCATATACCCACACATATACATACACATACATACATACCCATACATACACACATATACATATACCCATGCATATACCCACACATATACATACACATACATACATACACATACATACATACATACACATACACACATATACATATACCCATGCATATACACACACATATGCATACATACCCATACATACACACATATACATATACCCATGCATATACACACACATATGCATACATACCCATACATACACACATATACATATACCCATGCATATACCCACACATATGCATACATACACGCACGCACGCACACACATATACACACCCATACATACGTACACCATTTTCCTCTCCCCGCTCTGTGCTTCTCTCACCCCATCACCATCATTGCGTCCCTCAATACATACATTTTAAACAAACTTACAAACAGAAATTAAACAAAAAAGCTCAGTTTAAACCAAGAGGTTAGGTTCCACACATGGAACGTACAGTGTAGTTCTGAAATACATAGATCCCCGCCATTCTAAGAGAATCCTTGCAGCATAATAGCTGATACCTCAGGTTCTAGGTCATTTAGATATGGTTCCCATACTTTGTAGAACTGATCTGTTTTAGAATGCAATGTACATGTCAGATATTCCAGAGGCACCCATTCAAATAGTATCTTATGCCAGTCTTTAATAGAAGGAACCTTATCACTAATCCACTGTAAAAGGATGTTTTTCCTCGCTGCGAAGGTAAGGATGTTGTAAAGCCTTCTCTTACAGACAGAAGTAACATGCCTACTAGGGAGACCTAACAGTAAAGAAACTGGGTCCAATTCTAGATCAACCCCTAGGATCTTTTCAATTTCTTGCAGGACACCAGACCAGTATCTTTGTATTTTGGTACATGACCATAAACAATGTGTTAGGGTGCCTGTATCAGTTTTGCATTTAAGACACTGAGGGGAAGAGGAAGTGGGGCTAAAAAGCATGTCTGCGATTTGGGATATATGCAATCTGTGTATTATTCTTAATTGGATTGCTCTAGTACGGTTACATATAGATATTGTTTTTGCATATCTCCAAATGTCCTCCCACATCTCTTCGTCAATAGTAACAGACAATTCTTTCTCCCACTTGTTTCACCCTCTGTGTGTTGACAGCAGAAAAGGACCTTAAAGTATCATAAAACAGACTTACAGACATTTTTCCTTTGTGGGAAAAAGCATTCTTTCAATGACAGACATATCAGGTTTACCAATTAAGGTGGTGCTCTCCAGAATATAATGTCTTACTTGTAGGAAGCGGAAAAGTCCTGCTTTGGGAGTCGATATTTCTCGACCATCTGCTCAAATGACAACAAAATCTTGTCAGCAAATAAGTCGTTTAGCCTGCGTATGCCCTTATTAAGCCATAAGTTAAAGCCAGCATCCAGCAATCCTGGACTGAAATCTGGGTTGTTAAGAATTGGGGTAAGAGCAGAGGTTAGTTTGGACCTTCCCAGGAAGCGTTGAACTGACCTCCATACTTTGAGTGTGTTAAGTGTAACTGGATTATTGCAGTGTTCTTCTACAGACTTGAAACTTCTGAAAAATAAAAGATCCTGTAAGGGGTATTTTGAAAGAGAAGTCTCAATGTCTAACCAAATAGAGGAGTCATCATTTGTGATCCAGTCAGAAATATAACAAAGGTGGGCACACCATTGATAGAACTTGATATTGGGCAGGTCCAAGCCGCCCATAGAACTTGGCAGCTGCAATATTGCCATCTTAAGTCTTGGCTTGCGTTTACTCCATATAAAGGAACTTAGCCATCCATTTACATCCTTTATTACCTTATTGGGGAGTAATACTGGGATCATTTGGATTAGGTAAAGTAGTCTAGGTAAAACGTTCATTTTCAGGAGGGATATTCTACCCAACCAAGAAATGGGGAGAGAGTTCCAGCGCTCCAGATCCTGTCTTATTGTATCAAACAAGGGAACAAAATTGGCTTTGTACATTAGCTGGAATTTAGGAGTTACAAATATACCCAGATACATGAAACCTGAGGAGACCATTTAAAAGGGAAGGGGGGAGAAGTATTAGGTACAGAGTGTAGGCTACCAAGTGGCATAGCCTCTGACTTAGTTAGGTTAATCTTGTAGCCTGAGAATTCACTGAATAATTCAATTATATTAATAAGAGATGTAATTGAAGTCTCGGGACTAGAGATGAATATCAGGACATCATCAGCATACAAGCTTATTTTATGGTGAACATCACCAATGAGCAGCCCCTGTATAGCAGGCGTTACCCTGATGGCCTCGGCCAGTGGTTCCATAACGAGTGCAAAGAGGAGGGGGGATAAAGGACAGCCCTGTCTGGTACCTCTGTGTATAGAGAAGCTATTTGACCGTAGCCCATTAGTTAGGACAGCAGCCTGAGGATCATCATACAAAACTTTCACCCATTTTATAAAGTTGTCCCCCAGACCAAATTTATTTAGAGCAAATAATAGGTAAGACCACTCACACGATCAAATGCTTTCTCAGCATCTAGGAGCACAAGACCATCTACAGCACTTTGTTGGTAGGCTTGAATTACATTAAGAAGCCGCCTGACGTTGTTGCATGACTTACGGCCCCTAATGAAGCCAGTTTGGTCTCCTTTCACAATTAGTGGCAATGAGTCCTCTAATCTTGTGGCTAGAATTTTAGAAAGCAATTTTCTATCCACATTCAGAAGGGAAATTGGTCTGTACGAGGAACAAGACTCTGGACATTTTCCCTTTTTGAGAATAAGTGAAATGTTGGCTTCTCTCAGCGTTTGAGGGAGTTGGTCATTTGAAAATGAGTGGTTAAACATCTCACGCAATGGCTCAAGGATCAGGCCATGGAACTCTTTATAGAACTCACTACAAACCCCGTCTGGTCCTGGGGCCTTACCATTTTGCAGACTCTTAATTGCGAACATTATCTCTTCCTTGGTAATAGGGGCATTAAGGAGGGACCTCTGTTCTTCGGAGATAGTAGGGAGCTCAATCTTACCAAAGAAGTTCTCCATTAATTTGGGTGCATCCTTTGGCAGTTCTGAGGCATAAGGTTTGTATAAAATTTCTTAAATGAGTCACTTATCAATTTATTTTCATATAAATGATTACCATCAGAATCAGTAATAGTAGCAATTGACTGAGAGTCAGCCCTCTTTTTAGCTAGGTATGCCAAGTACTTTCCTGGCTTATCGCCATGTTCATATAGCTTTTGCCTGACAAATCTCATTTTCTTTTCAGCGTCCTGTGTTAGGAGCGAGTCTAGCGTTGATCTAATGACTGATATTTCCTTTAATAGGGCAGGAGTGGGCGTTTTAATGTAGTCCTTCTCTTTAGTTCCTAATTCACCCTCTAACATTTTTTGCTTTTCCCGCTTTTTCCGTCTCTTAGTAGCTGTGTATGACATAATCAGACCCCTGGCATACGCTTTACAGGTCTCCCAAAGGAGCGAGGGGTTATCTGTTGATTGAGAGTTAATAGAGAAAAATGCTTTAAACTCTGTTATAAAGTATGATGTGAATGTATGGTCTTTAAGAATGGTTGTGTTCAACCTCCAATGTCTTGACCGATTGAATGCCCCGTTGAGTTTTATGTCCAGGATCACCTCAGCATGATCAGATATGACTATGCTTCCTATCCTAGCAGATAAAACAGACTGCAAAGACGTCTTGGGCATAAAAAAATAATCTATTCTAGTCTGACATCCATGAGGTGCAGAGAAAAAAGTGAACTCTCTGTTGGAGGGATGGAAGCTCTCCAGACATCCGCATACCCCAGATCATCACAAATAGCTTTAAGTGACTTAGCTTGAGGAGAGAGTGAAGCTATACCACTGGGAAACTTATCAATAAGGGGGTTCAACAAGCAGTTAAAATCTCCTCCAACCACTGCAGTGTCTGAGTTTAATTCTGAAAAGTCTAGAAATGCCTTAGTGAGGAAATCAGGGGTGAGCAGGGGGAAGTAAATGTTCATCATGGAAATGTTCTGCCCTTGTAAAGTACCATTAATTATAACAAAGCGACCAAATTTATCTTTCACACAATTCAAGACCTTAAGTGGTAAGTTCTTTTTCACCAGAATTGCTACACCTCTACTTCTGGATGTAAATGATGAGAAAAACACTTGACCAAACCCTCCTTGTTGTAATTTCAGGTGCTCCTTATCATCCAAATGGGTTTCTTGCAACAGTGCAATATCAATATTTTCTTTTTTCAAAAAAGACAATACTTTCTTCCTCTTAATGGGGTTATGGCTCCTCTAATGTTCCACGTACATACACGCAGTCTGTTATCTGCCATTGTATCTTGACCATTCAATATTCAGACTGGATCCTACTGTAAAAGTGGGGTGGTACCTTTTTCCATGTGTTGAACTCTCCTCTATCTCACTGAGCATAAACAAAAAATATGAACCCTGAACTCGAACTATACTAAACCCAAAAATTAAACATGTAAAATTCCAAAAGGGGGTTTTCCCTCTAGCTAACATGCAGGGGATTTCAACTCTCCAATGTAGACTCTTAAGTCCGCATTGCCGCTCAATAGCCTCATCCTTTATATATATGGAAAAGAAAATCAATAGAAGAAGATTGAGGCTCTTCCACCTAAAACCAAGCCTGGGCACCAATATGGATTCACACATATCTCAGCCTGAGCTATAGCGGCTATTAATTTAGCAAGAAAAATAATAAAGTTACGAATATTACTGAGCCGGAGTACGTGGGGACTCACACCACTGTTTCGTGATCAGATTCAACCAAAAATAATAAAGTTACGAATATTACTGAGCCGGAGTACGTGGGGACTCACACCACTGTTTCATGATCAGATTCAACCAAAAATAATAAAGTTACGAATATTACTGAGCCGGAGTACGTGGGGACTCACACCACTGTTTCATGATCAGATTCAACCAAAAATAATAAAGTTACGAATATTACTGAGCCGGAGTACGTGAGGACTCACACCACTGTTTCATGATCAGATTCAACCAACAATAATAAAGTTACGAATATTACTGAGCCGGAGTACGTGGGGACTCACACCACTGTTTCATGATCAGATTCAACCAACAATAATAAAGTTATGAATATTACTGAGCCGGAGTACGTGGGGACTCACACCACTGTTTCGTGATCAGATTCAACCAACAATAATAAAGTTACGAATATTACTGAGCCGGAGTACGTGGGGACTCACACCACTGTTTCGTGATCAGATTCAACCAACAATAATAAAGTTATGAATATTACTGAGCCGGAGTACGTGGGGACTCACACCACTGTTTCATGATCAGATTCAACCAAAAATAATAAAGTTACGAATATTACTGAGCCGGAGTACGTGGGGACTCACACCACTGTTTCATGATCAGATTCAACCAAAAATAATAAAGTTACGAATATTACTGAGCCGGAGTACGTGGGGACTCACACCACTGTTTCGTGATCAGATTCAACCAAAAATAATAAAGATACGAATATTACTGAGCCGGAGTACGTGGGGACTCACACCACTGTTTCATGATCAGATTCAACCAACAATAATAAAGTTATGAATATTACTGAGCCGGAGTACGTGGGGACTCACACCACTGTTTCGTGATCAGATTCAACCAACAATAATAAAGTTATGAATATTACTGAGCCGGAGTACGTGGGGACTCACACCACTGTTTCATGATCAGATTCAACCAACAATAATAAAGTTATGAATATTACTGAGCCGGAGTACGTGGGGACTCACACCACTGTTTCGTGATCAGATTCAACCAACAATAATAAAGTTACGAATATTACTGAGCCGGAGTACGTGGGGACTCACACCACTGTTTCGTGATCAGATTCAACCAACAATAATAAAGTTATGAATATTACTGAGCCGGAGTACGTGGGGACTCACACCACTGTTTCATGATCAGATTCAACCAAAAATAATAAAGTTACGAATATTACTGAGCCGGAGTACGTGGGGACTCACACCACTGTTTCATGATCAGATTCAACCAAAAATAATAAAGTTACGAATATTACTGAGCCGGAGTACGTGGGGACTCACACCACTGTTTCGTGATCAGATTCAACCAAAAATAATAAAGATACGAATATTACTGGAGCCGGAGTACGTAGGGACTCACACCACTGTTTCATGATCAGATTCAACCAACAATAATAAAGTTATGAATATTACTGAGCCGGAGTACGTGGGGACTCACACCACTGTTTCATGATCAGATTCAACCAACAATAATAAAGTTATGAATATTACTGAGCCGGAGTACGTGGGGACTCACACCACTGTTTCGTGATCAGATTCAACCAACAATAATAAAGTTATGAATATTACTGAGCCGGAGTACGTGGGGACTCACACCACTGTTTCATGATCAGATTCAACCAACAATAATAAAGTTATGAATATTACTGAGCCGGAGTACGTGGGGACTCACACCACTGTTTCGTGATCAGATTCAACCAACAATAATAAAGTTATGAATATTACTGAGCCGGAGTACGTGGGGACTCACACCACTGTTTCATGATCAGATTCAACCAAAAATAATAAAGTTACGAATATTACTGAGCCGGAGTACGTGGGGACTCACACCACTGTTTCATGATCAGATTCAACCAAAAATAATAAAGTTACGAATATTACTGAGCCGGAGTACGTGGGGACTCACACCACTGTTTCGTGATCAGATTCAACCAAAAATAATAAAGATACGAATATTACTGAGCCGGAGTACGTGGGGACTCACACCACTGTTTCATGATCAGATTCAACCAACAATAATAAAGTTATGAATATTACTGAGCCGGAGTACGGGGACTCACACCACTGTTTCGTGATCAGATTCAACCAACAATAATAAAGTTATGAATATTACTGAGCCGGAGTACGTAAACTCACACCACTGTTTCATGATCAGATTCAACCAACAATAATAAAGTTATGAATATTACTGAGCCGAGTGCGTGGGGACTCACACCACTGTTTCGTGATCAGATTCAACCAACAATAATAAAGTTACGAATATTACTGAGCCGGAGTACGTGGGGACTCACACCACTGTTTCGTGATCAGATTCAACCAACAATAATAAAGTTATGAATATTACTGAGCCGAGTACGTGGGGACTCACACCACTGTTTCATGATCAGATTCAACCAAAATAATAAAGTTACGAATATTACTGAGCCGGAGTACGTGGGGACTCACACCACTGTTTCATGATCAGATTCAACCAAAAATAATAAAGTTACGAATATTACTGAGCCGGAGTACGTGGGGACTCACACCACTGTTTCGTGATCAGATTCAACCAAAAATAATAAAGATACGAATATTACTGAGCCGGAGTACGTGGGGACTCACACCACTGTTTCATGATCAGATTCAACCAACAATAATAAAGTTATGAATATTACTGAGCCGGAGTACGTGGGGACTCACACCACTGTTTCATGATCAGATTCAACCAACAATAATAAAGTTATGAATATTACTGGGCCGGAGTACGTGGGGACTCACACCACTGTTTCGTGATCAGATTCAACCAACAATAATAAAGTTATGAATATTACTGAGCCGAGTACGGGGACTCACACCACTGTTTCGTGATCAGATTCAACCAACAATAATAAAGTTATGAATATTACTGAGCCGGAGTACGTGGGGACTCACACCACTGTTTCGTGATCAGATTCAACCAACAATAATAAAGTTATGAATATTACTGAGCCGGAGTACGTGGGGACTCACACCACTGTTTCATGATCAGATTCAACCAACAATAATAAAGTTATGAATATTACTGAGCCGGAGTACGTGGGGACTCACACCACTGTTTCATGATCAGATTCAACCAACAATAATAAAGTTACGAATATTACTGAGCCGGAGTACGTGGGGACTCACACCACTGTTTCGTGATCAGATTCAACCAACAATAATAAAGTTATGAATATTACTGAGCCGGAGTACGTGGGGACTCACACCACTGTTTCGTGATCAGATTCAACCAACAATAATAAAGTTATTCAATGCTGTGGAGGTGCAGCTTAAAGTTATTTACCCGAGAGAGTCAATAAACGCAGCAGCCTCTTCAGGTGTGTAGAGCTTTTTAGGTGATCCGTTGACCATAATCTTCAATGTGGCCGGGTACAACAGTGCGTAGTCCATCTTCATTCTCCTGAGTCGAGCCTTCGCCTCATCAAACGCTTTGCGTCTTCGTACAACCGCTGTGGAATAATCATTGAAGAATGAGACCTTTGGACCTTTATGTTGACTACCATCAGAGCCGATGTTTCTAGCCGCATCCATGACGCGCTGCTTGTCGGTGAAGTTGTGGAACTTTATAACCACCGGCCGTGGGCGTTGATTGGGGCCCGGTATCGGTGCTTGAGAGCGATGGGCTCTGTCCAGCTTCACACGACCAGCCTTAGTGTCCATTTGTAGGTAGCCAGGGATCCATTCCTCAACGAATTTTACTGAACGTGTCCCTTCAGAATTTTCCGGGAGTCCCACAACACGAATATTGCATCTGCGTCCTCGATTATCCAAGTCGTCAATGTGCTCCGCCATTTCGCGCACCTGTTTCTCAAGTGCTTTTATCTTAGCGTCCATAGATGTAGTTGAAGTTTCCACTGCAGCAATTCTTCCTTCCGCCTCAACAACACGTTTCACAACGCTCTGTATTTCAGCTGAATGGCCTGCTATTGCTTCCAAGACCGTTCTTATCTTAGCATCGATCACTTTAGTAATGTTATCAGTCATCTTTTGAATCATCAGGTCCATTGTGCCCGGGTCCGCAATGGTGTTAGCTTCGCTAACGTTAGCTAGCTCCTCATGCACATCCACAGGGGTGGTGGTTTTGGTCGACTTCTTAGTATTTCTATTGGGCATGTTGTCGGAGATTTTTGCGAAATAGTCGTCAAGACTCATTATATGGTAACTTATTTAGCCAATTCTACCACTTTTTCAAGCTAGGAGATTAATGTAAGAATATAAATTTACGAATGCCACGAGAGCTCGCTGAAACACCGTGTTCTCTCTACGGCGCCATTTTGTCCCCCCAGTGCACTACATTTGACCAGAGCCCTATAGACCCCGGAGCCCTATGTAGTGCACTACATTTGACCAAAACCCTATGGACCAAAGAGCCCTATGTAGCTCACTATATTTGACCAGAGCCCTATAGACCCCAGAGCCCTATGGACCCCAGAGCCCTATGGACCCCAGAGCCCTATGGACCCCAGAGCCCTATAGACCCCAGAGCCCTATGGACCCCAGAGCCCTATAGACCCCAGAGCCCTATAGACCCCAGAGCCCTATAGACCCCAGAGCCCTATAGACCCCAGAGCCATATAGACCCCAGAGCCCTATAGACCCCAGATCCCTATAAACCCCAGAGCCCTATAGACCCCAGAGCCCTATAGACCCCAGAGCCCTATAGACCCCAGAGCCCTATGTAGTGCACTACATTTGACCAGAGCCCTATGGACCACAGAGCCCTATGGACCCCAGAGCCCTATAGACCCCAGAGCCCTATAGACCCCAGATCCATATAGACCCCAGAGCCCTATAGCCCCAGAGCCCTATAGACCCCAGAGCCCTATAGACCCCAGAGCCCTATGTAGTGCACTACATTTGACCAGAGCCCTATAGACCCGGAGCCCTATGTAGTGCACTACATTTGACCAGAGCCCTATAGACCCCGGAGCCCTATGTAGTGCACTACATTTGACCAGAGCCCTATGGACCCCAGAGCCCTATGTAGCTCACTACATTTGACCAGAGCCCTATAGACCCCAGAGCCCTATGGACCCCAGAGCCCTATGTAGTGCACTAGGGTGCCATTTCAGGTGAAAAAGTGTGATTAGAAGGGAACAGAGTAATTGATATTCCTCAGAGACTCTACCAGGCTCTGTCATTGGAGGAGAAAACCCCCCAATCTATTAATCAACCTCAGTAATGTAGTGACCATAACATATAAATCACAGAGCAGAGGCTGAGGCTAACGCTGAAGTGTGTGTGTGTGTGTGTGTGTGTGTGTGTGTGTGTGTGTGTGTGTGTGTGTGTGGGTGTGTGTGTGTGTGTGTGTTTGTGTGTGTGTGTGTGTGGGTGTGTGTGTTTGTGTGGGTGTGTCTGCCCTGATGCTGGAACATGAATCAGGCTTGGCTAGGAGGGGAAGGCTGAGAGAGAGAGAGAGACACACAACTATACCCAACCAAATCATGAGAAAACAAAAAGATAATTACTTGACACATTGGAAAGGATTAACAAAAAAACTGAGCAAACTAGAATGCTATTTGGCCCTAAACAGAGAGTACACAGTGGCAGAATACCTGACGGACCCAAACTTAAGGAAAGCTTTGACTATGTACAGACTCAGTGAGCATAGCCTTGCTATTGAGAAAGGCAGACCTGGCACACTGTCCACAAAATGAGATGGAAACTGAGCTGCACTTCCTGACCTCCTGCCAAATGTATGACCATATTAGAGAGACATACTTCCCTCAGATTACACAGATCCACAAAGAACTTGAAAACAAACACCATTTTTGATAAACTCCCATATCTACTGGGTGAAATACCAGTGTGCCATCACAGCAGCAAGATGTGTGACCTGTTCTATGTCCTACTGCTTCCATGCCCTACTGCTTCCCAGCCCTACTGCTTCCATGCCCTACTGCTTCCATGTCCTACTGCTTCCATGCCCTACTGCTTCCATGCCCTACTGCTTCCCAGCCCTACTGCTTCCATGCCCTACTGCTTCCATGTCCTACTGCTTCCAGGCCCTACTGCTTCCATGCCCTACCGCTTCCCAGCCCTACTGCTTCCATGCCCTACTGCTTCCATGCCCTACTGCTTCCATGCCCTACTGCTTCCCAGCCCTACTGCTTCCATGCCCTACTGCTTCCAAGCCCTACTGCTTCCCAGCCCTACTGCTTCCATGTCCTACTGCTTCCCAGCCCTATTGCTTCCATGTCCATGCATGGAGGCAGTAATGCTTCTATGTCCTACTGCTTCTGTGCCCTGACGTCTCATACTGAGTGAAGTAAAACCTTAAAATTAGCATCATTTAAAGCTTAGCTTACTGAGAAGTGTGACTGCTGATGTGTGTGTGTCTGTGTGCGTCTCCTGATGGCATATAGCCCCGTTAATATATTTAAGAGATGTTCCACTTTATTGAGTTTCCCTGCTGTCTAAGCAGGCCACCGTGGAGACCTCCAAGACTGATTCAATATACATCCATAATCATGTTATAAACCCATGAATAACCTGGTTTCTGTGTCTCTGTATGGCTCTTTATGGTTTTTATCTCAAATAGCAGCCTTTTCCCTATATAGTGCACTGCTTTTGAAGGGCACTGGTCCCTATATAGTGCACTGCTTTTGCAGGGCTCTGGTCCCTATATAGTGCACTGCTTTTGCAGGGCTCTGGTCCCTATATAGTGCACTACTTTTGCAGGGCTCTGGTCCCTATATAGTGCACTGCTTTTGCAGGGCTCTGGTCCCTATATAGTGCACTGGTTTTGAAGGGCTCTGGTCCCTATATAGTGCACTGGTTTTGAAGGGCTCTGGTCCCTATATAGTGCACTGGTTTTGAAGGGCTCTGGTCCCGATATAGTGCACTACTTTTGAAGGGCTCTGGTCCCTATATAGTGCACTACTTTTGAAGGGCTCTGGTCCCTATATAGTGCACTGCTTTTGAAGGGTTCTGGTCCCTATATAGTGCACTGCTTTTGAAGGGCACTGGTCCCTATATAGGGAATAGTATACCATTTGAGATGCAGGATATGTCGTTATAGTAAAGCGTTTTAGACTTGAATGTGATTCACGTGTAACATAGCCAATCAATTGATATTAGCACAACC
Source organism: Oncorhynchus nerka (assembly GCF_034236695.1). Classification (NCBI taxonomy): domain Eukaryota; kingdom Metazoa; phylum Chordata; class Actinopteri; order Salmoniformes; family Salmonidae; genus Oncorhynchus; species Oncorhynchus nerka. The sequence continues at coordinate 5,547 of NW_027039429.1, read as the reverse complement.
TGATCAATGTATTTATAAAACCGTCTTTACTTTGTCTTTTCAGATTTTCGAGGGGCACATAATATTACAGCACAATTGACTACAGGCAACAGACAGGAGGCAACAGACAGGAGGTAACAGACAGGAGATAACAGACAGGAGATAACAGACAGGAGATAACAGACAGGAGGTAACAGACAGGAGATAACAGACAGGAGGTAACAGACAGGCGATAACAGACAGGAGGTAACAGACAGGAGGCAACAGACAGGAGGTAACTGACAGGAGGCAACAGACAGGAGGCAACAGACAGGAGGTAACAGACAGGAGGTAACAGACAGGAGATAACAGACAGGAGGAGACAGACAGGAGGCAACAGACAGGAGGCAACAGACAGGAGGCAACAGACAGGAGGAGACAGACAACAGGAGACAGACAGATGGCAACAGACAGCAGGCGACAGACAGCAGGCGACAGACAGCAGGAGACAGACAGCAGGAGACAGACAGGAGGAGACAGACAGCAGGAGACAGACAGGAGGAGACAGACAGCAGGAGACAGACAGCAGGAGACAGACAGCAGGAGACAGACAGCAGGCGACAGACAGCAGGAGACAGAGAGCAGGAGACAGACAGCAGGAGACAGACAGCAGGAGACAGACAGACAGATGGCAACAGACAGCAGGAGACAGACAGCAGGCGACAGACAGCAGGAGACAGACAGCAGGAGACAGACAGCAGGAGACAGACAGCAGGAGACAGACAGCAGGCAACAGACAGCAGGAGACAGACAGCAGGCAACAGACAGCAGGAGACAGACAGGAGGAGACAGACAGGAGGAGACAGACAGCAGGAGACAGACAGCAGGAGACAGACAGCAGGAGACAGACAGGAGGAGACAGACAGCAGGAGACAGACAGCAGGCGACAGACAGCAGGGAGACAGACAGCAGGAGACAGACAGCAGGAGACAGACAGCAGGCGACAGACAGATGGGCAACAGACAGCAGGAGACAGACAGCAGGAGACAGACAGCAGGAGACAGACAGCGGGGAGACAGACAGCAGGCGACAGACAGATGGCAACAGACAGCAGGAGACAGACAGCAGGAGACAGACAGCAGGAGACAGACAGCAGGCGACAGACAGCAGGCGACAGACAGCAGGAGACAGACAGCGGGGAGACAGACAGCGGGAGACAGACAGCGGGAGACAGACAGCAGGAGACAGACAGCAGGCGACAGACAGCAGGAGACAGACAGCAGGAGACAGACAGCAGGGAGACAGACAGCAGGAGACAGACAGCGGGAGACAGACAGCGGGAGACAGACAGCAGGAGACAGACAGGATCAAGGTAAAGACCTTGCATTAAGTACTTTACATTCAGCAACACTGACACTTTGAAAACACCTTCCACTAAAAGTCTAAGTGCATTTTTCCACCTCTCTATCTATCTCCCTCTCCTTCCTTACTCTCTACCAATTCAATTGAAAGGGCTTAATTGTCATGGGAAATATGTGTTTACATTGCCGAAGCAAGAAATAGATAATAAACAAAAGTGAGAAAAAAATTATGAACAGTAAACATTCACTCACTAAACTTTATATCTGTCTCTCAAAATCTCGGGGTTGCTCCCCTCCCTTTCTCTCTCTCTCCTCCCTCCCCCCTTTCTCTCTCCTCCCTCCCTCTTTCTCTCTCCCTCTCCTCTTTCTCTCTCTCCCTCCCTCCCTCTTTCTCTCCTCCCTCCCTCCTCTCCCTCTCCCTCCTCCCCTCTCCTTCCTCCCTCCTCCCTCTCTCCCTCTCTCCTCTCCTCCCCTCCTCCCTCCTACTCCTCTCCTCCCTCCTCATCTCCCTCCTCTCCTCTCTCTTCCTCCCCTCCTTCCTCCCTCCCCTCCCCCTCTCCTCCTCCCCTCCTTCCCCCCCTCTCCCCTGCCTCCTCCTCCCTGATCCCCTCCTCCTCCCTCCTCCTCCTCCTCCTCCTTCCTCTCCCTCCTCCCTTCCCTCTCCCCTCCCTCCCTCCTCCTCCTCTCCTCCTCCTCTCCTCCCTCCTTCCTCCCTCCCTCCTCTCCCTCCTCCTCTCTCCCTCCCTTCACTGCCTTCTCCTATCCAATTCAATTCAATTCAATTAAGGGCTTTATTGATGGGAACATGTGTTAACATTGCCAAAGCAAGTGAGGTAGACAACATACAAAGTGAATATATAAAGTGAAAAACAACAAAAATTAACAGTAACACATTACAAATACAGAAGTTTCAAAACAGTAAAGACATTACAAATGTCATATTATATATATATATATACAATACAAATAGTTAAAGGACACAAGATAAAAATGAATAAGCATAAATATGGGTTGTATTTACAATGGTGTTTTGTTCTTCACTGGTTGCCCTTTTCTCGTGGCAGGTCACAAATCTTGCTGCTGTGATGGCACACTGTGAATTTCACCCAAAAGATATGGGAGTTTTTCAAAATTGGATTTGTTTTCCAATTCTTTGTGGATCTGTGTAATCTGGGGGGAAATATGTCTCTCTAATATGGTCATACATTGGGCAGAGGTTAGGAAGTGCAGCCAGTTTTCCACCATTTGTGGGCAGTGAGCACATAGCCTGTCTTCTGAGAGCCATGTCTGCCTACGGAGGCCTTTCTCAATAGCAAGGCTATGCTCACTGAGTCTGTACATAGTCAAAGCTCTTAATTTTGGTCAGTCACAGTGGTCAGGTATTCTGCCGCTGTGTACTCTCTGTGTAGGCCAAATAGCATTCTAGTTTGCTCTGTTTTTTTGTTAATTCTTTCCAATGTGTTAAGTAATTATCTTTTTTGTTTTCTCATGATTTGGCTGGGTCTAATTGTGCTGTTGTCCTGGGGCTCTGTAGGGTGTGTTTGTGTTTTGTGAACAGAGCCCCAGACCAGCTTGCTTAGGGACTCTTCTCCAGGTTCATCTCTCTGTAGGTGATGGCTTTGTAATGAAGGTTTGTGAATCGCCTTTTAGGTGGTTGTAGAATGACTGACCTTTTTGAACACCATTATTTTGGTCTTAATTGAGATTTACTGTCAGGGCCCAGGTCTGACAGAATCTGTGCATAAGATCTAGGTGCTGCTGTAGGCCCTCCTTGGTTGGTGACAGAAGCACCAGATCATCAGCAAACAGCAGACATTTGACTTCGGATTCTAGCAGGGGAGGCCGGGTGCTGCAGATCTTTCTAGTGCCCGCCAATTCGTTGATATATATGTTGAAGAGGGTGGGGCTTAAGCTGCATCCCTCTGCTCCAACCCCTAATGACCCTGTGTGAAGAAATGTGTGTGTTTTTTTTGCTAATTTTAACCGCACACTTGTTGTTTGTGTACATGGATTTTATAATGTCGTATGTTTTACCCCCCCAACACCACTTTCCATCAGTTTGTATAGCAGACCATGCCAGATTGAGTCGAAGGTTTTGAAATCAACAAAGCATGAGAAGATTCTTGCCTTTGTTTTGGTTTGTTTGGTTGTCAATTAGGTGTGGTGGTGAATACATGGTCTGTTGTACGGTAATTTGGTAAAAGCTGACTTGATAATGCTCAGTACATTGTTTTCATTGAGGAAATGTACGAGTCTGCTGTTAATAATAATGCAGAGGATTTTCCCAAGGTTACTGTTGACGCATATTCCACGGTAGTTATTGGGGTCAAATTTGTCTCCACTTTTGTGGATTGGGGTGATCAGTCCTTGGTTCCAAATATTGGGGAAGATGCCAGAGCTAAGTATGATGTTAAAGAGTTTTAGTATAGCCAATTGGAATTTGTTGTCTGTATATTTGATCATTTCATTGAGGATACCATCGACACCACAGGCCTTTTTGGGTTGGAGGGTTTTTATTTTGTCCTGTAACTCATTCAATGTAATTGGAGAATCCAGTGGGTTCTGGTAGTCTTTAATAGTTGATTCTAAGATCTGTATTTGATCATGTATATGTTTTTGCTCTTTGTTCTTTGTTATAGAACCAAAAAGATTGGAGAAGTGGTTTACCCAGACATCTCCATTTTGGATAGATAATTCTTTGTGTTGTTGTTTGTTTAGTGTTTTCCAATTTTCCCAGAAGTGGTTAGTGTCTATGGATTCTTCAATTACATTGAGCTGATTTCTGACATGCTGTTCCTTCTTTTTCCGTAGTGTATTTCTGTATTGTTTTAGTGATTCACCATAGTGAAGGCGTAGACTCAGGTTTTCCAGGTCTCTATGTTTTTGGTTGGACAGGTTTCTCAATTTCTTTCTTAGATTTTTGCATTCTTCATCAAACCATTTGTCATTATTGTTAATTTTCTTCGGTTTTCTATTTGAGATTTTTAGATTTGATAGGGAAGCTGAGAGGTCAAATATACTGTTAAAGATTTTCTACTGCCAAGTTTACACCTTCACTATTACAGTGGAACGTTTTACCCAGGAAATTGTCTAAAAGGGATTGAATTTGTTGTTGCCTAATTGTTTTTTGGTAGGTTTCCAAACTGCATTCCTTCCATCTATAGCATTTCTTAATGTTACTCAGTTCCTTTGGCTTTGATGCCTCATGATTGAGTATTGCTCTGTTTAAGTAGACTGTGATTTTGCTGTGGTCTGATAGGGGTGTCAGTGGGCTGACTGTGAACGCTCTGAGATACTCTGGGTTGAGGTCAGTGATAAAGTAGTCTACAGTACTACTGCCAAGAGATGAGCTATAGGTGTACCTACCATAGGAGTCCCCTCGAAGCCTACCGTTGACTATGTACATACCCAGCGTGCGACAGAGCTGCAGGAGTTGTGACCCGTTTTTGTTGGTTATGTTGTCATAGTTGTGCCTAGGGGGGCATCCTCTCTCTCCTCCTCCCCTCTCTCCTCCCCCTCTCCTCTCCCTCTCTCCTCTCTCCCTCTCCTCCCTCCTCCTCTCCTCCCCTCTCCCTCTCTCCTCTCCCCCTCTCCTCCCTCCCCCTCTCCTCCCTCCTCCTCTTCTCCCTCTCTCTCTCCCTCTCTCCTCTCCCCCTCCCCTCCCTCCTCCTCTCCTCCTCCCCTCTCCTCCCTCCTCCTCTCCTACCTCCCCCTCTCCTCCCTCCTCCTCCTCCTCTCCTCCTTCCCCCTCTCCTCCCTCCTCCTCCTCTCCTCCCTCCTCCTCTCCCTCTCTCCTCTCCCCTCTCCTTCCCTCTCTCCTCCCTCCTCCTCTCCCTCTCTCCTCTCCCCCTCTCCTCCGCCCCCTCTCCCTCTCTCCTCTCCCCCTCTCTCTCCCTCCCCCTCTCCTCCCTCCTCCTCCTCCTCTCCTCCCTCCCTCCTCCCTCTCCTCCTCCTTCTCCCTCTCTCCTCTCCTCTCCCCTGGGACAAACCCTTCCTGTCTGATTGAGCTCAAGTCCTCCTTTCTGTATCTGCCAACACAACGTGTCAGACTGTTTAAAATGTAATTGTGTTGTTACTTGTAGTTGTTGTTTTTATGAGAAAGGCCCTGTGGCAAAACTGTCTCATTAGCCCATTGTAAGAGAAAAAACACACTGTTTCAGTTACCTGCAAACTTAAACATCATGTCTCCATTTACCTTCACTGCCTTCTCCTCTCCTCTCTCATTTCA
>NW_027039428.1:50426-62926 GCF_034236695.1 Oncorhynchus nerka | reverse complement strand
AAAGTAACTATTTTTCATAAAATTGTTCAGTTGTCTTAGCTAGCTGAATTGTTTACCAGTTGCTAAGCAGTTGCTAGGGCCTCTCCTAAAAGAAGCTAGCTAACAAAAAATAGCTAGTTAACAGAAGAATAGAAAGACAACATAAGGACAGAAGACAAAGAGACATCAAAGTAAAACAGTCCTCTAAAGACACAAGAGACGATAATACAAGAAACCACGTTGTTTTGGAAAAGGTAGGCTTCTATTGCAACATTGCAGCCAACATCACCAGCGTTGCTATGGAAATTATTTACCCCAACAGACATCCAAAATGGAGAAAGCTAAGAACAGTTTCAAAGGTTTGTTGTTGGAACAAAACCACGAACGCCTGTTTGCAGATCTTACCAGTTGCAAAACAAGAGCAGATTTGATATTTAATACCAAACGAGGGCACATATGGAAAAAGGTTATTTGCAACCATTTCTCTTTCTCATAAAAGAGAGACATAACTAACGGTTGTCAGATCAGCATTTTTGAAAAAGCTGACAAGAGCAACACGTATCAAACAATAAGCGTCTACAATAATGGATCTATTGATACAAGGCAATGATTCAAGCCTCCAGGCTTTAGAGAATATGTTCGCTACCCTAAAAGTAGAAGCTGAACTCATCTCAGAAACTGAGGAAAAAGTCAAGGAGGGAGAAAAGGGCCCCAACGGTCTCTGTGACCCAGCAAGAAGCCCCTCAGTGTCCCTCTACCTTCCTCACCTGCAGCAGACAGAGCCAAGGACATGTCGACATCACCAAGAACACCTGCTATGCAACGTTTCCACAACACCCTCTCTCTAGTCGAAGCAGAGGTCATAGAACTCAGAGAGAACAAGCTTCAAGAGGAGGACACTGTCCAGAAACTAAAAGAAGAGACAAAACAGTTCAGGGAGGAGAGCAGAGCATCTGTTGCTAAATTAGAAAGCAGAATGGACAAACTGAGTCAGACAAATGATGACCTCAGAGACCATCTGAGCACAACGTGAGAGGAGCTAGAAAAAAGAGAGAGGTACATTGAGAAAGGTACATTGACACCCTCAACCAGCAGCTAGTCATGATGTCCTCCTGCATCTAGAGAACATGTCCACCAGTTTAGTACAACAAAAGCAGAACCTGAGACCAGCATGGCCTCCACCACACGGCCTGATGACACTGCACCAGCCTCCCAGTCTGCTCCAGCTCAGATCAGCCTCCCAGTCTGCTCCAGCCCAGGTCAGGTTATCAGCCTCCCAGTCTGCTCCAACCCAGGTCAGAATACCAGCCTCCCAGTCTGCTCCAGTCCAGGGCAGAATACCAGCCTCCCAGTCTGCTCCAGCCCTGACAGAATACCAGCCTCCCAGTCTGCTCCAGTCCAGGTCAGAATACCAGCCTCCCAGTCTGCTCCAGTCCAGGTCAGCCTACCAGCCTCCCAGTCTGCTCCAGCCCAGGTCAGCCTCCCAGTCTGCTCCACCCAGACAATCACCCAGTCTGCTCCAGCCCAGGACAGAATACCAGCCTCCCAGTCTGCTCCAGCCCAGGACAGAATACCAGCCTCCCAGTCTGCTCCAGCCCAGGACAGAATACCAGCCTCCCAGTCTGCTCCAGCCCAGGACAGAATACCAGCCTCCCAGTCTGCTCCAGCCCAGGTCAGAATACCAGCCTCCCAGTCTGCTCCAGCCCAGGTCAGAATACCAGCCTCCCAGTCTGCTCCAGCCCAGGTCAGCCTACCAGCCTCCCAGTCTGCTCCAGCCCAGGAATCAGCCTCCCAGTCTGCCAGCCCAGGTCAGAATCAGCCTCCCAGTCTGCTCCAGCCCAGGACAGAATACCAGCCTCCCAGTCTGCTCCACCCAGGACAGAATACCAGCCTCCCAGTCTGCTCCAGCCCAGGTCACCCTACCAGCCTCCCAGTCTGCTCCACCCAGGTCAGAATACCAGCCTCCCAGTCTGCTCCAGCCCAGGTCAGCCTCCCAGCCTCCCAGTCTGCTCCACACAGACAATCACCCACAACTACAATCCTTCCTCAAATGGGAAGTTCTTAGTCCAGGAAAGGTGATTCCCTAGACACCAGGTGTATAAGTTCTGGTGACACCAGGTGTATAAGTTCTGGTGTCCTACAACTGACAGTGCAATGCAGCTACTCAGTCAGACCAGGCTTGACACCCCTGACAACATCATCATCCACACTGGCACAAACGACCTTCATGCCAAAGGTGAAAATGTATCTGGGGCAGTGAGAAGAGTGGCAGAACGGGCACAGGCTATGTTTCCAACAACCTATAAAGTTGTGTCAAACCCTACTACCAAGAAAAGACTTCCCAGGAAAGTTGATAGAAAATATAAATCAACAGATCACTGTGGACTGTGCCTCACAGCTCAACGTCAGAACGGCTCACCACCCCAGTCTGACATGTCAACATTTATACCATAATGTACAATCTGGATCAGGACACTATCAGAACCTTTGCCAAGAACCTAAAAGATGCAACACTTGGCAGGGACCCGCACACCCATCACCTCAGCAGCAGAGGTCCCCCGCCTCACCTTCTGAAACAACAGTACCTCCACCATCACCAGGAGAGAAGAGCCAGACACGGCTTATTACAGCACAGCTCTACTAGAACAGGCCCAACACAGCATAGATTTACCAGACCAGACCTGCTTCAGGACAGCACGACTAGACCCGTCCCATCACAACACAGCTCTACTAGACCCGTCCCATCACAACACAGCTCGACTAGACTAGACCCGTCCCATCACAACACAGCTCTACTAGACCGGACCCATCACAACACAGCTCGACTAGACTAGACCCGTCCAGCTCTACTAGACCCGTCCCATCACAACACAGCTCTACTAGACCCGTCCCATCACAACACAGCTCGACTAGACTAGACCCGTCCCATCACAACACAGCTCTACTAGACCGGACCCATCACAACACAGCTCGACTAGACCCGTCCCATCACAACACAGCTCTACTAGACCGGACCCATCACAACACAGCTCGACTAGACCCGTCCCATCACAACACAGCTCTACTAGACCGGACCAATCACAACACATCTCTACTAGACCCGGCCCATCACAACACATCTCTACTAGACCCCATCACAACACAGCTCTACTAGACCCGGGCCCATCACAACACAGCTCTATTAGACCCCATCACAACACAGCTCTACTAGACCCCATCACAACACAGCTCTACTAGACCCCATCACAACACATCTCTACTGGACCCGGCCCATCACAACACAGCTCTACTAGACTCCATCACAACACAGCTCTACTAGACCCCATCACAACACAGCTCTACTAGACCCCATCACAACACATCTCTACTGGACCCGGCCCATCACAACACAGCTCTACTAGACCCCATCCCAACACATCTCTACTAGACCCGGCCCATCACAACACATCTCTACTAGACCCCATCACAACACAGCTCTACTAGACCCAGGCCCATCACAACACAGCTCTACTAGACCCCATCACACAGCTCTACTAGACCCCCCATCACAACACAGCTCTATCTAGACGGGCCCATCCCAACACCAGCTCTCTACTAGACCCCATCACAACAGCTCTACTAGACTGGGACCACAGCTCTACTAGACCCATCACAACACATCTCTACTGGACCCGGCCCATCACAACACGTCAGACCTCATCACAACACAGTAGACCCCATCACAACACAGTCTACTAGACCCCATCACAACACAGCCTCTACTAGACCCGGCCCATCACAACACAGCCCATCTTACTAGACCCCATCACAACACAGCTCTACTAGACCCCATCACAACACATCTCTACTGACCCGGCCCATCACAACACAGCTCTACTTCAGACCTGGGCCCATCACAACACATACTAGACCCCATCAGCTACTGACCCGCCCATCACAACACAGCTCAGACCCGCCCATCAGAACACAGCTCTACTAGACCATCACAACACAGCTCCTAGACCCCATCACAACACATCTCTACTGGACCCCCATCACAACACAGCCTACTAGACCCCATCACAACACATCTCTACTACCCGGCCCATCACAACACAGCTCTACTAGACCCCATCACAACACAGCTCTACTAGACCCCATCACAACACATCTCTACTAGACCCCATCACAACACATCTCTACTAGACCCGGCCCATCACAACACAGCTCTACTAGACCCCATCACAACACATCTCTACTGGACCCGGCCCATCACAACACAGCTCTACTAGATCCAAACTTATCTTTGTGAAATCTTATTCCATTCTTATTGATTTGTTTACAACTATTTTATTTATTTATTGGCTCTGGTGTTTTAATACTAGTGACATGTAATGGTGGCTGTGTGTATATGTACAGTGAGGGAAAAAAGTATTTGATCTCCTGCTGATTTTGTATGTAATGGAAGGTTTATTTGAACAGGGCTGCTTGTTATACAGGGCTTGATATGCAGGGCTTGATATGCAGTCAGGGAAGAAAGTATTTGATCCCCTGCTGATTTGGTCTCGTTTGCCCACTGACAAAGAAATGATCCGTCTATAATTTTAATGGTTTATTTGAACAGTGAGAGACAGAATAACAACCACAAAAAATCCAGAAAAACACATGTCAATAATGTTATAAATTGATTTGCATTTTAATGAGGGAAATAAGTATTTGACCCCTCTGCAAAACATGACTTAGGGTACTAGTGGCAAAACCCTTGTTGGCAATCACAGAGGTCAGTTGTTTCTTGTAGTTGGCCACCAGGTTTGCACACATCTCAGGAGGGATTTTGTCCCACTCCTCCTTTGCAGATCTCTCCAAGTCATTAAGGTTTGCTGACGCTTGGCAACTGAATCTCAGCCCCTCCACAGATTTTCTATGGGATTAAGGTCTGAGACTGGCTAGGCCACCCAAGACCTTAATGGGCTTCTTCTTGAGCCACCTGTTGCCTTGGCTGTGTGTTTTGGGTCATTGTCATGTTGGAATACCCATCCACGACCCATTTTCAATGCCCTGGCTGAGGGGAAGGAGGCTCTCACCTGCGATGTGACGGTACATGGCCCCGTCCATCGTCCCTTTGATGCGGGAAGTTGTCAGCATTCCTCCTCCAAACACAGCGAGTTGAGTTGATTCCAAAGAGCTCCATTTTTATCCCATCTGACCACAACACTTTCTACCCAGTTGTCCTCTGAATCATTCAGATGTTCATTGGCAAACTTCAGACGGGCATGTATATGTGCTTTCTGAGCAGGGGGACCCTGTGGGCGCTGCAGGATTTCAGTCCTTCACTTAGTGTGTTACCAATTGTTTTTTGGTGATCTATGATCCCAGCTGCCTTGAGATCATTGACAAGATCCTCCCCCAAAAGTCGCTCTGGGTTGATTCCTCACTGCTTCATGATCATTGCAAATCTACGAGGTGAGATCTTGCATGGAGCCCCCAGGCCGAGGGAGATTGACAGTTCTTTTTGGTTTCTTCCATTTGCGAATAATGGCCTGTTGTCTGTTGACCTGTTGTCACCTTCTCACCAAGCCACTTACGATGGTTTTGTAGCCCATTCCAGCCTTTGTGGTCTACATTTTGTCCCTGACATCCTTGGAGAGCCTCTTTGGTCTTGGCCATGGTGGAGAGTTTGGAATCTGATTTTGATTGATTGCTTCTGTGGACAGGTGTTTTATACAGGTGACAAGGTGAGATTAGGAGCACTCCCTTTAAGAGTGTGCTGCTAATCTCAGCCCGTTACCTGTATAAAAGACACCTGGGAGCCAGAAATCTTTCTGATTGAGAGGGGGCCAGATAACTATTTCTCATTAAAATGCAAATCAATGTATAACATTATTGACATGTGTTTTTCATTTTTTGTTGTGTTATTTTTCTCACTGTTCAAATAAACCATTAAAATTATAGACGGATTCATTTCTCTGTCAGTGGAAACGTACAGCAGGGGATGAAATACTTTTCCCCCTCTGTACAGGGCTCTCAGGGCATGATGAACAGGGCTTTGAACAATGATGAAACGATGTACATTATGTACATTATAGATGACAGGGCATGATCATGACATAGGGCATGATGAACAGGGCTTGATGAACAGGGCATGAAAAGGGCATGATGTACAGGGCTTCTGATGAACAGGGGATGAACAGGGCATGATGAACAGGGCATGATTTCCCATGATGTATATATGATGTTCAGGGCTGTACAGGGCTGCTTGTTATACAGGGCTTGATGAATGAACAGGCTTAGGGCATGATCAAGGCATGATGAACAGGGATGAACAGGGCATGATGTATAGGGCATGATGAACAGGGCATGATGAACAGGGCTTGATGCAGGGCCTATGAACAGGGCATGATGAACAGGGCTTGATAAACAGGGCATGATGTACATGATGTACAGGTGAATAGGGCTTGATACAGGGCTTGATGAACAGGGCTTGATGTACAGGGCATGAATAGGGCATGATGAACATGTGAACAGGGCATGATGAACAGGGCATGATGTACAGGGCTTGATGAACAGGGCTTGATGAACAGGGCATGATGAACAGGGCATGAGATGATGAATAGGGCTTGATGAACAGGGCATGATGTATAGGCATGATGAACAGGGCATGATGCATGATGAAGGGCAGGGCTTGATGAACAGGGCATGATGAACATGATGAACAGGGCTTGATGAACAGGGTATGATGATGATGAACAGGGCTTGATGAACAGGGTATGATGTATTGATGAACAGGGCTTGATGAACATAGGGATGATAAACAGGGCATGATGTATAGGATGAACAGGGCTTGATGAACAGGGTATGAAGTATAGGGCATGATGTACAGGGCTTGATGAACAGGTTATGATGTAGGGCATGATGAACAGGGCTTTGATGAACAGGGCATGATGAACAGGGCTTGATGAACAGGGCATGATGATGATGTATAGGGCATGATGAACAGGGTATGATACAGGGCTTGATGAACAGGGCTTGATGAACTGGGTTGATGTATAGGAATAGGGGGCAGGGTATGATGTATAGGGCAGGGGCTTGATGAACAGGGCTTGATGTACAGGGCATGATGTATAGGGCATGATGTATAGGGCATGATGAACAGGGCTTGATGAACAGGGCATGATGAACAGGGCATGATGTACACTTGATGGGGCTTGATGAACAGCATGATGAACAGGGCATGATGTATAGGGCATGATGAACAGGGCATGATGTATAGGGCATGATGATGTGAATAGGGCTTAGGGCATGATGATACTTGATGAACAGGGCATGATGTATAGGTTTGATGTATATGATGAACAGGGTATAGGGCATGATGAACAGGCATGATGAACAGGGTATGAACAGGGGATGTATAGGGCATGATGAACAGGGCATGATGAACAGGGCTTTGATGTACAGGGCTGATGAACAGGGCATGATGAACAGGGTGACGAACAGGGCATGATGAACAGGGCATGATGTACAGGGGGCATGAATGATGTACAGGGCTTGATGAACAGGGCTTGATGAACAGGGCATGATGTATAGGGCATGATGAACAGGGCTTGATGAACAGGGTACAGGGCATGATGTATAGGGCATGATGAACAGGGCTTTGTATAGGGCTTGATGAACAGGCATGATGAAACAGGGCATGTGAACAGGGCATGATGAACAGGGATGTACAGGGCATGATGAACAGGGCTTGATGAACAGGGTATGATGTATAGGGCATGATGAACAGGGCTTGATGAACAGGGTATGATGTATAGGGACAGGATAAACATGATGAACAGCATGATGAACAGGGCTTGATGAACAGGGTATGATGTACAGGGCTTGATAGGGCATGATGAACAGGTTATGAGGGATTGATGAACAGGGTATAGGGCCTGATGAACAGGTATGATGTATAGGGCATGATAGGCATGATGTACAGGGCTTGATGAACAGGGCTTGATGAACAGGGTATGATGTATAGGCTTGATGAACAGGCTTGATGAACATATGATGTATAGGGCATGATGAACAGTACAGGCTTGATGAACAGGGCTTGATGAACAGGGCTTGATGAACAGGGTATGATGTATAGGGCATGATGAACAGGGCAGGGTATGATGTATAGGGCATGATGAACAGGGCTTGATGAACAGGGCTTGATGAACAGGTATGATGTATGATGTTGTACAGGGTATTTGATGAACAGGGTATAGGGCATGATGTACAGGGCTTGAACCAGGGCATGATGAAAATACTGTACAAACAGGGCACCGCTATAAATACTGTACAAAATCAGCAGGGGATCAAATTTTTTCCCTTCACTGTATTTTGAATTCAAGAATTCAAACCTTTCTTCAAGAAAAAACTGAAATAAGTAAATGTCAAATTGGCTTTTTCTAACCGTCGCACTACTGACCATGTGTGTGTCTATAGATATTATATATATATATTATATATAGACACACAATTAATTCATTAATAAACACCACCCCCCAAAAAAGAGGGCAAAATCTTTGCTTGCTTTATTGACTTATTCTACTAAATTCTCCAAAGTGGGCTTGGTGGTAAAGGTGGTAAAGGTGATAAAGGTGATAAAGGTGATAAAGGTGGTAAAGGTGATAAAGGTGATAAAGGTGATAAAGGTGGTAAAGGTGATAAAGGTGATAAAGGTGGTAAAGGTGATAAAGGTGATAAAGGTGGTAAAGGTGATAAAGGTGATAAAGGTGGTAAAGGTGATAAAGGTGGTAAAGGTGGTAAAGGTGATAAAGGTAAAGGTGGTAAAGGTGATAAAGGTAAAGGTGTAAAGGTGATTAAAGGTGATAAAGGTGGTGATAAAGGTGGTAAAGGTGATAAAGGTGGTAAAGGTGGTAAAGGTGATACAGGTGATAAAGGTGATAAAGGTGGTAAAGGTGGTAAAGGTGGTAAAGGTGATAAAGGTGGTAAAGGTGATACAGGTGATAAAGGTGGTAAAGGTGAAAGGTGGTAAAGGTGGTAAAGGTGATAACGGTGGTAAAGGTGAACAGGTAATAAAGGTGGTAAAGTGTGTGATAAAGGTGATAAAGGTGATAACGGGTGATAAAGGTGGTAAAGGTGGTAAAGGTGATAATATGATAAAGGTGGTAAAGGTGGTAAAGGTGATAAAGGTGGTAAAGGTGATACAGGTGTAAAGGTGATAAAGGTGGTAATGGTGATAAAGGTAAAGGTGATAAAGGTGATAAAGGTGATAAAGGGGTGAGGTGATAAAGGTGATAAAGGTGATAAAGGTGATAAAGGTGGTAAAGGTGGTAAAGGTGGTAAAGGTGGTGATAAAGGTGGTAAAGGTGGTAAAGGTGATAAAGGTGATAAAGGTGGTAAAGGTGGTAAAGGTGATAAAGGTGGTAAAGGTGATAGTGATAAAGGTGATAAAGGTGATAAAGGTGTTAAAGGTGAGGTGATAAAAAGGTGGTAAAGGGGTGATAAAGTGATAAAGGTGATAAAGGTGTTAAAGGTGATAAAGGTGGTAAAGGTGATAAAGGTGTTAAAGGTGGTAAAGGTGTTAAAGGTGGTAAAGGTGATAAAGGTGATAAAGGTGTTAAAGGTGTTAAAGGTGATAAAGGTGGTAAAGGTGATAAAGGTGTTAAAGGTGGTAAAGGTGTTAAAGGTGATAAAGGTGGTAAAGGTGATAAAGGTGGTAAAGGTGGTAAAGGTGATAAAGGTGATAAAGGTGGTAAAGGTGATAGTGATAAAGGTGTTAAAGGTGATAAAGGTGATAAAGGTGTTAAAGGTGATAAAGGTGGTAAAGGTGATAAAGGTGATAAAGGTGTTAAAGGTGATAAAGGTGGTAAAGGTGATAAAGGTGGTAAAGGTGATAAAGGTGATAAAGGTGTTAAAGGTGATAAAGGTGATAAAGGTGTTAAAGGTGGTAAAGGTGTTAAAGGTGATAAAGGTGTTAAAGGTGATAAAGGTGTTAAAGGTGTATGACTTAATAAAATGTACGTACACAGAAAACAAGTGTGCAATAAAAATCAAAAACCAAAGAACATCATTATTTTCATAACGTCGAGGTGTGAGACAAGGCTTCAATTTTTTTAAATCAATGAATTAGCAGACATGTTGGACCAATCTCCAGCTCCAGGACTCACACTATTTAACACAGAGGTGAAATACCTGCTATATGCTGATGACTTGGTACTTCCATCACCAACCAAAGAAGGTCTTCAACAGAACATTAATATTCTAGAGCAATATTGCCATAATTGGGCCCTGGCAGTAAATTTCCAAAAAACAAAAATCATGACCCCCCCCCCCCCCCACCACCACAAAAAAAAACCCAGATGTCAGAAGCACGAATATAAAGTCACCCTGAGTAACACCATAATTGAACACACTAAAAATGACACCTACCTTGGTCTGATCGCATCTGCACTGGGAAACTTTGATATGGCAGTGAATGCACTCAAAGAAAAAGCCCGCAGACCAATGCATGTAATAAAAATTAAAATGATTCAAAATCAACATCCCTATTAGAATTTGGACCAAAATATTTGACAGTTTAATCCTACCAATAGCTCTTTACAGAAGTGAGGTTTGGGGGCCACTCAATAAACTGGACTTTAAAATGTGGGACAAACATCCAATTGAAGCCCAACGTGCAGAATGATTTTGAAAATTCTACAAGTCCAGAGAAATACACCAACTAATGCATGTAGGGCAGAATTGGGCCGTTTTCCAGTAATAATGAAGATACAGAAAAGATCATTACAATTTTGACCTCATCTAAATTCAAGTCCAAATTCAAGTCTGCAATTTAAATCACTTCAAACCCAAGAGCTGAGCCCAGAAACGAGCCCTCTCAGTCAGCTGGTGTTGGACCTCACCAACCAAGCTGAGCCCAGAAACGAGCTTCAGTCAGCTGGTGTTGGACCTCACCAACCAAGCTGAGCCCAGAAACGAGCCCTCTCAGTCAGCTGGTGTTGACCTCACCAACAAGCTGAGCCCAGAAACAGCCCTCTCAGTCAGCTGGTGTTGGACCTCACCAACTAAGCTGACACCAGAAACGAGCCCTCTCAGTCAGCTGGTGTTGGACCTCACCAACCAAGCTGAGCCCAGAAACGAGCCCTCTTAGTCAGCTGGTGTTGGACCTCACCAACCAAGCTGAGCCCAGAAACGAGCCCTCTCAGTCAGCTGGTGTTGGACCTCACCAACCAAGCTGAGCCCAGAAACGAGCCCTCTCAGTCAGCTGGTGCTGGAACTCACCAACCAAGCTGAGCCCAGAAACGAGCCCTCTCAGTCAGCTGGTGTTGGACCTCACCAACCAAGCTGAGCCCAGAAACGAGCCCTCTCAGTCAGCTGGTGTTGGACCTCACCAACCAAGCTGACACCAGAAACGAGCCCTCTCAGTCAGCTGGTGTTGGACCTCACCAACCAAGCTGAGCCCAGAAACGAGCCCTCTTAGTCAGCTGGTGTTGGACCTCACCAACCAAGCTGAGCCCAGAAACGAGCCCTCTCAGTCAGCTGGTGCTGGAACTCACCAACCAAGCTGAGCCCAGAAACGAGCCCTCTCAGTCAGCTGGTGTTGGACCTCACCAACCAAGCTGAGCCCAGAAACGAATTCCCTCAGTCAGCTGGTGTTGGACCTCACCAACCAAGCTGAGCCCAGAAACGAGCTCCCTCAGTCAGCTTGTGTTGGACCTCACCAACCAAGCTGTGCCCAGAAACGAGCCCTCTCAGTCAGCTGGTGTTGGACCTCACCAACCAAGCTGACACCAGCAACGAGCCCTCTCAGTCAGCTTGTTTTGGACCTCACCAACCAAGCTGAGCCCAGAAACGAGCCCTCTCAGTCAGCTGGTGTTGGACCTCACCAACCAAGCTGAGCCCAGAAACGAGCCCTCTCAGTCAGCTTGTGTTGGACCTCACCAACCAAGCTGAGCCCAGAAACGAGCCCTCTCAGTCAGCTGGTGTTGGACCTCACCAACCAAGCTGACACCAGCAACGAGCCCTCTCAGTCAGCTTGTGTTGGACCTCACCAACCAAGCTGACACCAGCACTGCTTCTAAAGAAAGAATTCCAATAAACAAAATCATGAACCAATCAAAGGACTCACATTTACAACATTGGAAAAACTAAACAAAATCCCAAAGCCGACTAAATTGCTGTCTGGCCCTAGACAGAGAATATGAATTGGCTGATTATCTCACGCTGTCAGAGAAACGAAGCAGAGACAGATCCTTACCAAGTACCGGCTGAGTGACCACCGATTGGCAATAGAAACCAGACAATAAAAGACATGGCTACCCAAAGAGGAGTGTGTATGTGGTCACTGCACGACAGGGGAGGTAGAAACAGAGATATAAAGACATGGCTACCCAAAGAGGAGTGTGTATGTGGTCACTGCACGACAGGGGAGGTAGAGACAGAGATGCACTTTCTCCTTTACTGTGAGAAATATCATCCTCACCAAGAGATTCATTATTCGTATAAATTACAACATTTATTCCACATTTGATCTTATTAAAAGGAAAAACAAC
>NW_027039428.1:32498-49926 GCF_034236695.1 Oncorhynchus nerka | reverse complement strand
GTTGTTTTTCCTTTTAATAAGATCAAATGTGGAATAAATGTTGTAATTTATACGAATAATGAATCTCTTGGTGAGGATGATATTTCTCACAGTAAAGGAGAAAGTGCATCTCTGTCTCTACCTCCCCTGTCGTGCAGTGACCACATACACGCTCCTCTTTGGGTAGCCATGTCTTTATATCTCTGTTTCTACCTCCCCTGTCGTGCAGTGACCACATACACACTCCTCTTTGGGTAGCCATGTCTTTTATTGTCTGGTTTCTATTGCCAATCGGTGGTCACTCAGCCGGTACTTGGTAAGGATCTGTCTCTGCTTCGTTTCTCTGACAGCGTAGAGATAATCAGCCAATTCATATTCTCTGTCTAGGGCCAGACAGCAATTTAGTCGGCTTTGGGATTTTGTTTAGTTTTTCCAATGTTGTAAATGTGAGTCCTTTGATTGGTTCATGATTTTGTTTATTGGAATTCTTTCTTTAGAAGCAGTGCTGGTGTCAGCTTGGTTGGTGAGGTCCAACACCAGCTGACTGAGAGGGCTCGTTTCTGGGCTCAGCTTGGTTGGTGAGGTCCAACACCAGCTGACTGAGAGGGCTCGTTTCTGGGCTCAGCTTGGTTGGTGAGTTCCAGCACCAGCTGACTGAGAGGGCTCGTTTCTGGGCTCAGCTTGGTTGGTGAGGTCCAACACCAGCTGACTGAGAGGGCTCGTTTCTGGGCTCAGCTTGGTTGGTGAGGTCCAACACCAGCTGACTGAGAGGGCTCGTTTCTGGGCTCAGCTTGGTTGGTGAGGTCCAACACAACCTGACTGAGAGGGCTCGTTTCTGGGCTCAGCTTGGTTGGTGAGGTCCAACACCAGCTGACTGAGAGGGCTCGTTTCTGGGCTCAGCTTGGTTGGTGAGGTCCAACACCAGCTGACTGAGAGGGCTCGTTTCTGGGCTCAGCTTGGTTGGTGAGTTCCAGCACCAGCTGACTGAGAGGGCTCGTTTCTGGGCTCAGCTTGGTTGGTGAGGTCCAACACCAGCTGACTGAGAGGGCTCGTTAATGGTGTCAGCTTGGTTGGTGAGGTCCAACACCAGCTGACTGAGAGGGCTCGTTTCTGGGCTCAGCTTGGTTGGTGAGGTCCAACACCAGCTGACTGAGAGGGCTCGTTTCTGGGCTCAGCTTGGTTGGTGAGGTCCAACACCAGCTGACTGAGAGGGCTCGTTTCTGGGCTCAGCTTGGTTGGTGAGTTCCAGCACCAGCTGACTGAGAGGGCTCGTTTCTGGGCTCAGCTTGGTTGGTGAGGTCCAACACCAGCTGACTGAGAGGGCTCGTTTCTGGGCTCAGGTTGGTTGGTGAGGTCCAACACCAGCTGACTGAGAGGGCTCGTTTCTGGTGTCAGCTTGGTTGGTGAGGTCCAACACCAGCTGACTGAGAGGGCTCGTTTCTGGGCTCAGCTTGGTTGGTGAGGTCCAACACCAGCTGACTGAGAGGGCTCGTTTCTGGGCTCAGCTTGGTTGGTGAGTTCCAGCACCAGCTGACTGAGAGGGCTCGTTTCTGGGCTCAGCTTGGTTGGTGAGGTCCAACACCAGCTGACTGAGAGGGCTCGTTTCTGGGCTCAGCTTGGTTGGTGAGTTCCAGCACCAGCTGACTGAGAGGGCTCGTTTCTGGGCTCAGCTTGGTTGGTGAGTTCCAGCACCAGCTGACTGAGAGGGCTCGTTTCTGGGCTCAGCTTGGTTGGTGAGGTCCAACACCAGCTGACTGAGAGGGCTCGTTTCTGGGCTCAGGTTGGTTGGTGAGGTCCAACACCAGCTGACTGAGAGGGCTCGTTTCTGGTGTCAGCTTGGTTGGTGAGGTCCAACACCAGCTGACTGAGAGGGCTCGTTTCTGGGCTCAGCTTGGTTGGTGAGGTCCAACACCAGCTGACTGAGAGGGCTCGTTTCTGGGCTCAGCTTGGTTGGTGAGTTCCAGCACCAGCTGACTGAGAGGGCTCGTTTCTGGGCTCAGCTTGGTTGGTGAGGTCCAACACCAGCTGACTGAGAGGGCTCGTTTCTGGGCTCAGCTTGGTTGGTGAGGTCCAACACCAGCTGACTAAGAGGGCTCGTTTCTGGGCTCAGCTTGGTTGGTGAGGTCCAACACCAGCTGACTGAGAGGGCTCGTTTCTGGTGTCAGCTTGGTTGGTGAGGTCCAACACCAGCTGACTGAGAGGGCTCGTTTCTGGGCTCAGCTTGGTTGGTGAGGTCCAACACCAGCTGACTAAGAGGGCTCGTTTCTGGGCTCAGCTTGGTTGGTGAGGTCCAACACCAGCTGACTAAGAGGGCTCGTTTCTGGGCTCAGCTTGGTTGGTGAGGTCCAACACCAGCTGACTGAGAGGGCTCGTTTCTGGGCTCAGCTTGGTTGGTGAGGTCCAACACCAGCTGACTGAGAGGGCTCGTTTCTGGGCTCAGCTTGGTTGGTGAGGTCCAACACCAGCTGACTGAGAGGGCTCGTTTCTGGGCTCAGCTCTTGGGTTTGAAGTGATTTAAATTGCAGACTTGAATTTGGACTTGAATTTAGATGAGGTCAAAATTGTAATGATCTTTTCTGTATCTTCATTGTTACTGGAAAGCGGCCCAATTCTGCCCTACATGCATTAGTTGGTGTATTTCTCTGGACTTGTAGAATTTTCAAAATCATTCTGCATGTTGGGCTTCAATTGGATGTTTGTCCCACATTTTAAAGTCCAGTTTATTGAGTGGCCCCCAAACCTCACTTCTGTAAAGAGCTATTGGTAGGATTAAACTGTCAAATATTTTGGTCCAAATTCTAATAGGGATGTTGATTTTGAATCATTTTAATTTTTATTGCATGCATTGGTCTGCGGGCTTTTTCTTTGAGTGCGTTCACTGCCATATCAAAGTTTCCCAGTGCAGATGCGATCAGACCAAGGTAGGTGTCATTTTTAGTGTGTTCAATTATGGTGTTACTCAGGGTGACTTTATATTCGTGCTTCTGACATCTGTTTTTTTTTTGGTGGGGGGGGTCATGATTTTTGTTTTTTGGAAATTTACTGCCAGGGCCCAATTATGGCAATATTGCTCTAGAATATTAATGTTCTGTTGAAGACCTTCTTTGGTTGGTGATGGAAGTACCAAGTCATCAGCATATAGCAGGTATTTCACCTCTGTGTTAAATAGTGTGAGTCCTGGAGCTGGAGATTGGTCCAACATGTCTGCTAATTCATTGATTTAAAAAAATTGAAGCCTTGTCTCACACCTCGACGTTATGAAAATAATGATGTTCTTTGGTTTTTGATTTTTATTGCACACTTGTTTTCTGTGAACGTACATTTTATTAAGTCATACACCTTTATCACTTTTATCACCTTTATCACCTTTATCACCTTTACCACCTTTAACACCTTTATCACCTTTAACACCTTTATCACCTTTATCACCTTTATCACCTTTACCACCTTTACCACCTTTATCACCTTTAACACCTTTATCACCTTTATCACCTTTATCACCTTTACCACCTTTAACACCTTTATCACCTTTAACACCTTTATCACCTTTATCACCTTTATCACCTTTATCACCTTTACCACCTTTATCACCGTTATCACCTTTACCACCTTTATCACCTTTATCACATTTATCACCTTTATCACCTTTATCACCTTTAACACCTTTATCACCTTTAACACCTTTACCACCTTTATCACCGTTATCACCTTTACCACCTTTATCACCTTTATCACCTTTACCACCTTTATCACCTTTATCACCTTTACCACCTTTATCACCTTTATCACCTTTACCACCTTTACCACCTTTATCACCTTTATCACCTTTACCACCTTTATCACCTTTATCACCTTTACCACCTTTATCACCTTTACCACCTTTATCACCTTTACCACCTTTATCACCTTTACCACCTTTATCACCTGTATCACCTTTACCACCTTTATCACCTTTACCACCTTTATCACCTTTATCACCTTTATCACCTTTATCACCTTTACCACCTTTATCACCTTTATCACCTTTATCACCTTTACCACCTTTATCACCTTTATCACCTTTATCACCTTTATCACCTTTATCACCTTTACCAATTCTTTATCACCTTTATCAATTTTATCACCGCTATCACCAAGTATCACCTTTATCACCTTTACTAATTTTATCACCTTACCACCTTTATCACCTGTATCACCTTACCACCTTTTTTACCTTTACCACCTTATCACCTTTATCACCTTTTAACACCTTTATCACCTTTATCACCTTTAACACCTTTGATTACCTTTATCACCTTTACCACCTTTATCACCTTACCACCTTTTACCACCTTTATCACCTGTATCACCTTTACCACCTTTATCACCTTTACCACCTTTAACACCTTTATCACCTTTATCACCTTACCAATTCTTTATCACCTTTATCACCTTTACCACCTTTATCACCTTTAACACCTTTATCACCTTTACCACCTTTATCACCTGTATCACCTTACCACCTTTTACCACCTTAACACCTTTATCACCTTTACCACCTTTACTAATTTTATCACTTTATCACCTTTACCACCTTTACCACCTTTATCACCTTTACCACCTTATCACCTTACCACCTTTATCACCTTTAACACCTTTATCACCTTATCACCTTTACCACCTTTATCACCTTTAACACCTTTATCACCTTTACCACCTTTATCACCTGTATCACCTTACCACACCTTTATCACCTTTACCACCTTAACACCTTTTATCACGGATCACCTTTATCACCTTACCACCTTTTACCACCTTTATCACCTTTATCACCTTTACCACCTTTTACCACCTTTACCACCTTTATCACCTTTTACCACTTTTACTAATTTTTATCACCTTTACCACTTTTATCACTTATCACCTTTACCACCTTTATCACCTTACCACCTTTATCACTTTTTATCACCTTTACCAATCGCTTCACCTTTATCACCTTACTATCTTATCAATCGTTTACACCTAATTGATCACCCTTTTTTATCACCTTACCACCTTTACCACCTTTAACACCTTTATTACTCTTGGACACCCTTATCACCCTTTACTACCTTTATCACCTTTATCACCTTTACCACCTTTATCTACCTTTACCACCTTTAACACCTCTTTATCACCTTTATCACCTTTACCACCTTTATCACCTTTATCACCTTTACCACCTTTTATCACCTTTATCACCTTTGAACACCTCGACCACCTTATCACCTTACCACTTTTACCAATTTTATCACCTTATCACCTTGTACTAATTTTACCACCTTTTTTATCACCTTTACCACCTTTATCAATTTTATCACCTTTACCACCTTTACCACCTTTATCACCTTTTACCACCTTATCACCTTATCACCTTTAACACTTACCACCTTTATCACTTTTATCACCTTCATCACCTTTTATCACCTTTACCACCTTTATCACCTTTACCACCTTTACCACCTTATCACCCGTATCACCTTACCACCTTATCACCTTTACCACCTTTTAACACCTTTTATCACCCTTTTATCACCTTACACCTCATCACCTTTATCACCCTTTACCACCTTTATCACCTTTGAACACCTTTATCACCTTTACCACCTTTATCACCTGTATCACCTTTACCACCTTTATCACCTTTACCACCTTTAACACCTTTATCACCTTTACCACCTTTACCACCTTTATCACCTTTATCACCTTTTCCACCTTTACCACCTTTATCACCTTTACCACCTTTATCACCTTTACCACCTTTATCACCTTTAACACCTTTATCACCTTTATCACCTTTACCACCTTTAACACCTTTATCACCTTTACCACCTTTATCACCTGTATCACCTTTACCACCTTTATCACCTTTACCACCTTTAACACCTTTATCACCTTTATCACCTTTATCACCTTTACCACCTTTACCACCTTTATCACCTTTATCACCTTTATCACCTTTACCACCTTTACCACCTTTATCACCTTTACCACCTTTATCACCTTTACCACCATTTTATCACCTTTATCACCTTTACCACCTTTATCACCTTTACCACCTTTACCACCTTTATCACCTTTACCACCGTTATCACCTTTATCACCTTTACCACCTTTATCACCGTTATCACCTTTATCACCTTTATCACCTTTACCACCTTTACCACCTTTATCACCTTTATCACCTTTACCACCTTTATCACCTTTACCACCTTTATCACCTGTATCACCTTTACCACCTTTATCACCTTTACCACCTTTAACACCTTTATCACCTTTATCACCTTTACCACCTTTATCACCTTTATCACCTTTACCACCTTTATCACCTTTATCACCTTTAACACCTTTATCACCTTTATCACCTTTACCACCTTTACCACCTTTATCACCTTTATCACCTTTACCACCTTTACCACCTTTATCACCTTTACCACCTTTATCACCTTTACCACCTTTACCACCTTTATCACCTTTATCACCTTTACCACCTTTATCACCTTTATAACCTTCATCACCTTTATCACCTTTACCACCTTTATCACCTTTACCACCTTTACCACCTTTATCACCTGTATCACCTTTACCACCTTTATCACCTTTATCACCTTTACCACCTTTATCACCTTTATCACCTTTACCACCTTTATCACCTTTATCACCTTTACCACCTATAACCTTTACCACCTTTACCACCTTTATCACCTTTACCACCACACCTTTATCACCTGTATCACCTTTACCATTTATCACCTTTACCACCTTTAACACCTTTATCACCTTTATCACCTTTACCACCTTTATCACCTTTATCACCTTTACCACCTTTATCACCTTTAACACCTTTATCACCTTTACCACCTTTATCACCTGTATCACCTTTACCACCTTTATCACCTTTACCACCTTTAACACCTTTATCACCTTTACCACCTTTACCACCTTTATCACCTTTATCACCTTTACCACCTTTACCACCTTTATCACCTTTACCACCTTTATCACCTTTACCACCTTTATCACCTTTAACACCTTTATCACCTTTATCACCTTTACCACCTTTAACACCTTTATCACCTTTACCACCTTTATCACCTGTATCACCTTTACCACCTTTATCACCTTTACCACCTTTAACACCTTTATCACCTTTATCACCTTTATCACCTTTACCACCTTTACCACCTTTATCACCTTTATCACCTTTATCACCTTTACCACCTTTACCACCTTTATCACCTTTACCACCTTTATCACCTTTATCACCTTTACCACTTTTATCACCTTTATCACCTTTACCACCTTTATCACCTTTACCACCTTTACCACCTTTATCACCTTTACCACCGTTATCACCTTTATCACCTTTACCACCTTTATCACCGTTATCACCTTTATCACCTTTATCACCTTTACCACCTTTACCACCTTTAACACCTTTATCACCTTTACCACCTTTATCACCTTTACCACCTTTATCACCTGTATCACCTTTACCACCTTTATCACCTTTACCACCTTTAACACCTTTATCACCTTTATCACCTTTACCACCTTTATCACCTTTATCACCTTTACCACCTTTATCACCTTTATCACCTTTAACACCTTTATCACCTTTATCACCTTTACCACCTTTACCACCTTTACCACCTTTATCACCTTTACCACCTTTATCACCTTTATCACCTTTACCACCTTTATCACCTTTACCACCTTTACCACCTTTATCACCTTTATCACCTTTACCACCTTTATCACCTTTATAACCGTTATCACCTTTATCACCTTTACCACCTTTATCACCTTTACCACCTTTACCACCTTTA
Source organism: Oncorhynchus nerka (assembly GCF_034236695.1). Taxonomy (NCBI): domain Eukaryota; kingdom Metazoa; phylum Chordata; class Actinopteri; order Salmoniformes; family Salmonidae; genus Oncorhynchus; species Oncorhynchus nerka. Next base: position 42,100 of record NW_027039428.1, on the reverse strand, counting down.
TCACCTTTACCACCTTTATCACCTTTATCACCTTTATCACCTTTACCACCTTTATCACCTTTATCACCTTTACCACCTTTATCACCTTTATCACCTTTACCACCTTTATAACCTTTACCACCTTTATCACCTTTATCACCTTTATCACCGTTATCACCTTTATCACCGTTATCACCTTTATCACCTTTACCACCTTTACCACCTTTATCACCTTTACCACCTTTATCACCTTTACCACCTTTACCACCTTTATCACCTTTATCACCTTTACCACCTTTATCACCTTTACCACCTTTACCACCTTTACCAGCAAGCCCACTTTGGAGAATTTAGTAGAATATGTCAATAAAGCAAGCAAAGATTTTGCCCTCTTTTTTGGGGGGTGGTGTTTATTAATGAACTAATTGTGTGTCTATATATAATATATATATATAATATATATAGACACACACATGGTCAGTAGTGCGACGGTTAGAAAAAGCCAATTTGACATTTACTTATTTCAGTTTTTTCTTGAAGAAAGGTTTGAATTCTTGAATTCAAAATACAGTGAAGGGAAAAAAGTATTTGATCCCCTGCTGATTTTGTACAGTATTTATAGCGGTCAAGCCCTGTAAATCATGCCCTATACATCATACCCTGTTCATCAAGCCCTGTTCATCATGCCCTGTACATCATACCCTGTTCATCAAGCCCTGTACATCATGCCCTATACATCATACCCTGTTCATCAAGCCCTGTACATCATGCCCTATACATCATACCCTGTTCATCATGCCCTATACATCATACCCTGTTCATCAAGCCCTGTTCATCATGCCCTATACATCATACCCTGTTCATCAAGCCCTGTTCATCATGCCCTATACATCATACCCTGTTCATCAAGCCCTGTTCATCATGCCCTATACATCATACCCTGTTCATCAAGCCCTGTTCATCATGCCCTATACATCATACCCTGTTCATCAAGCCCTGTTCATCATGCCCTATACATCATACCCTGTTCATCAAGCCCTGTTCATCATGCCCTATACATCATACCCTGTTCATCAAGCCCTGTTCATCATGCCCTATACATCATACCCTGTTCATCAAGCCCTGTTCATCCTATACATCATACCTGTCATGCCTATACATCACCCTGTTCATCAAGCCCTGTTCATCATGCCCTATACATCATACCCTGTTCATCAAGCCCTGTTCATCATGCCCTATACATCATACCCTGTTCATCAAGCCCTGTTCATCAAGCCCTGTACATCATGCCCTATACATCATGCCCTGTTCATCATGCCCTGTTCATCAAGCCCTGTTCATCATGCCCTATACATCATGCCCTGTTCATCAAGCCCTATACATCATGCCCTGTTCATCATGCCCTGTTCATCATGCCCTGTTCATCATGCCCTATACATCATGCCCTGTTCATCAAGCCCTATACATCAAGCCCTATACATCATGCCCTGTTCATCATGCCCTGTTCATCATGCCTATACATCATGCTGTCCATGGTATAAACCCTAACACAACTGTTCCCTGTTCATCATGCCCTGTTCATCAAGCCCTGTTCATCATGCCCTGTACATCATGCCCTGTTCGTCAAGCCCTGTTCATCATGCCCTGTTCATCAAGCCCTGTACATCAAGCCTTGTTCATCATGCCCTGTTCATCATGCCCTATACATCATGCCCTGTTCATCATGCCCTGTTCATCATGCCCTGTACATCATGCCCTGTTCGTCAAGCCCTGTTCATCATGCCCTGTACATCAAGCCCTGTACATCAAGCCCTGTTCATCAAGCCCTGTTCATCATGCCCTATACATCATACCCTGTTCATCAAGCCCTGTTCATCATGCCCTATACATCATACCCTGTTCATCAAGCCCTATACATCATGCCCTGTTCATCAAGCCCTATACATCATGCCCTGTTCATCATGCCCTGTTCATCATGCCCTATACATCATGCCCTGTTCATCAAGCCCTATACATCAAGCCCTATACATCATGCCCTGTTCATCATGCCCTGTTCATCAAGCCCTGTTCATCAAGCCCTGTACATCATGCCCTGTTCATCAAGCCCTGTTCATCATGCCCTATACATCATGCCCTATACACAAACCCTATACAATCATGCCCTGTTCATCATGCCCACATCAGGGCCCGTTCATCAAATACTGTACATCAAGCCCTATTTCGTCAGGCACAATTCATCATTAGCCCTGCATCGTAGCCACAATACGTTCCGCCTGTGCTATGCCCTCATCAGGCCCTGTGCATCAAGCCCTATTCATAGGCCCACTCATGCCCTGTACATCATGCCCTGTTCATCAAGCCCTGTTCATCATGCCCTGTTCATCATGCCCTGTACATCATGCTTCGTACATCAAGCCTTGTTCATCATGCCCTGTTTCATCATGTGCAATCATACATCATGCCCATGCCTGTTCATCATGCCCTGTTCATCATGCCCTGTACATCATGCCCTGTTCGTCAAGCTCCGTTCATCATGCCCCGTTCATCAAGCCTGTACATCAAGCCCCGTTCATCGCGCCCCGTTCATCATGCCCTATACATCATGCCCTGTTCATCATGCCTGTTCATCATGCCCTGTTCATCATGCCCCTGTTCATCATGCCCTATAAGCACTTCGCCCTGTTCATCAAGCCCTATACATCAAGCCCTATACATCATGCTCCTGTTCATCAAGCCACGTTCATCATGCCCTATACATCATACCCTGTTCATCAAGCCCCAGTTCATCATGCCCTATACATCATACCCCCTGTTCATCAAGCCCCGTTCATCATGTTCATCAAGCATCAAGCCCCGTTCATCATGCCCTATACATCATACCCTGTTCATCAAGCCCTGTTCATCAAGCCCTATACATCATACCCTGTTCATCATGCCCTATCAAGCCCTGTTCATCATGCCCTATACATCATACATCATACTGTTCATCAAGCCCTGTTCATCAAGCCCTGTACATCATACCCTATACATCAAGCCCTATCATGCCCTATATACATCATATCAATCCCTGTTCATCATGCCCTATACATCATACCCTGTTCATCAAGCCCTGTTCATCATGCCCCCATACATCGATCATCATGCCCTGTTCATCAAGCCCTATTCATCATGCCCTATACATCATGCCCTGTTCATCATGCCCTGTTCATCATGCCCTATACATCATGCCCTGTTCATCAAGCCCTATACATCAAGCCCTATACATCATGCCCTGTTCATCAAGCCCTGTTCATCAAGCCCTATCAAGCCCTGTACATCATGCCCTGTTCATCATGCCCTGTTCATCAAGCCCTGTTCATCATGCCCTATACATCATGCCCTGTTCATCAAGCCCTGTACATCAAGCCCTGTTCATCATGCCCTGTTCATCATGCCCTATACATCATGCCCTGTTCATCAAGCCCTGTTCATCAATCCCTGTACATCAAGCCCTGTTCATCAAGCCCTGTTCATCAAGCCCTGTTCATAAAGCCCTGTTCATCATGCCCTGTTCATCATGCCCTGTTCATCATGCCCTGTACATCATGCCCTGTTCATCAAGCCCTATCACCCTGTATGCCCTGTTCATCTATACATCATCATCATGCCCTGTTCATCAAGCCTTGTTCATCATGCCCTGTTCATCATGCCCTGTTCATCATGCCCTGTACATCAAGCCCTGTTCATCATGCCCTAACATCATGCCCTGTACATGCATCAAGCCCTGTTCATCATCCCTGTACATCAAGCCCTGTTCATCAAGCCCTGTACATCAAGCCCTGTTCATCAAGCCCTGTACATCAAGCCCTGTACATCATGCCCTGTTCATCAAGCCCTGTTCATCATGCCCTGTTCATCATGCCCTGTTCATCAAGCCCTGTACATATTCAATTTTCATCAAGCCCTTTCATCATGAACAGTGAGAGACAGAATTACATCAACAAAAAATCCCTGAAAAGCCCTGTTCATCAAGCCCTTATAAATCAAGCCCTGTTCATCATGCCCCTGGGCCCTGTTCATCATGCCCTTTCATCAAGCCCTGTTCAAAGCATCATGCCCCGTTCATCATGCCCTGTTTATCAAGCCCTGTTCATCATGCCCTATACATCATGCCCTGTTCATCAAGCCCTGTTCATCATGCCCTATACATCATTGACATCAAGCCCTGTTCACTCTTGACATCAAGCCCTGTTCATCAAGCCCTGTATAACAAGCAGCCCTGTACAGTGAGGGGGAAAAGTATTTCATCCCCTGCTGTACGTTTGCCCACTGACAAAGAAATGATCCGTCTATAATTTTAAAGTTTTATTTGAACAGTGAGAGACAGAATTACAACAACAAAAAATCCAGAAAAACACATGTCAATAATGTTATAAATTAATTTGCATTTTAATGAGGGAAATAGTTATCTGACCCCCTCTCAATCAGAAAGATTTCTGGCTCCCATGTGTCTTTTATACAGGTAACGGGCTGAGATTAGCAGCACACTCTTAAAGGGAGTGCTCGTAATCTCACCTTGTCACCTGTATAAAAAACACCTGTCCACAGAAGCAATCAATCAATCAGATTCCAAACTCTCCTCCATCGCCAAGACCAAAGAGCTCTCCAAGGATGTCAGGGACAAGAATGTAGACCACAAGGCTGGAATGGGCTACAAAACCATCGCCAAGTGGCTTGGTGAGAAGGTGACAACAGGTCAACAGACAACAGGCGCCATTATTCGCAAATGGAAGAAACCCAAAAGAACTGTCAATCTCCCTCGGCCTGGGGCTCCATGCAAGATCTCACCTCGTAGATTTGCAATGATCATGAGAACGGTGAGGAATCAGCCCAGAACGACACGGGAGGATCTTGTCAATGATCTCAAGGCAGCTGGGATCATAGTCACCAAGAAAACAATTGGTAACACACTACGCCGTGAAGGACTGAAATCCTGCAGCGCCCACAGGGTCCCCCTGCTCAAGAAAGCACATATACATGCCCGTCTGAAGTTTGCCAATGAACATCTGAATGAATCAGAGGACAACTGGGTGAAAGTGTTGTGGTCAGATGAGACCAAAATGGAGCTCTTTGGCATCAACTCAACTCGCTGTGTTTGGAGGAGGAATGCTGACAACTTCACCGCATCAAAAGGACGATGGACGGGGCCATGTACCGTCACATCTTGGGTGAGAACTTCCTTCCCTCAGCCAGGGCATTGAAAATGGGTCGTGGATGGGTATTCCAGCATGACAATGACCCAAAACACACAGCCAAGGCAACAAAGGAGTGGCTCAAGAAGAAGCACATTATGGTCTTGGAGTGGCCTAGCCAGTCTCCAGACCTTAATCCCATAGGAAATCTGTGGAGGGAGCTGAAGATTCGAGTTGCCAAACGTCAGCTTCGAAACCTTAATGACTTGGAGAAGATATGCAAAGAGCAAAGAGGAGTGGGACAAAATCCCTCCTGAGATGTGTGCAAACCTGGTGGCCAACTACAAGAAACAACTGACCTCTGTGATTGCCAACAAGGGTTTTGCCACCAAGTACTAAGTCATGTTTTGCAGAGGGGTCAAATACTTATTTCCCTCATTAAAATGCAAATAAATTTATAACATTATTGACATGTGTTTTTCTGGATTTTTTGTTGTTGTTATTCTGTCTCTCACTGTTCAAATAAAACTTTAAAATTATAGACGGATCATTTCTTTGTCAGTGGCAAATGTGCAGGGATCAAATACTTTCTTCCCTGACTCTATCAAGCCCTGCATATCAAGCCCTGCATATCAAGCCCTGCATATCAAGCCCTGCATATCAAGCCCTGCATATCAAGCAGCCCTGCATATCAAGCCCTGCATATCAAGCCCTGCATATCAAGCCCTGCATATCAAGCAGCCCTGCATATCAAGCCCTACATATCAAGGCCTGAATATCAAGCCCTGCATATCAAGCCCTACATATCAAGCCCTGCATATCAAGCCCTGTATATCAAGCCCTGTATATCAAGCCCTGCATATCAAGCCCTGCATATCAAGCCCTGTATATCAAGCCCTGCATATCAAGCCCTGCATATCAAGCCCTGCATATCAAGCCCTGCATATCAAGCCCTGTATAACAAGCAGCCCTGTTCAAATAAACCTTCCATTACATACAAAATCAGCAGGAGATCAAATACTTTTTTCCCTCACTGTACATACATACATACATAAACACATATACATATATATGTACTGTACATATACACACAGCCACCATTACATTTCACTAGTATTAAAACACCAGAGCCAATAAATAAATAAAATAGTTGTAAACAAATCAATAAGAATGGAATAAGATTTCACAAAGATAAGTTTGGATCTAGTAGAGCTGTGTTGTGATGGGCCGGGTCCAGTAGAGCTGTGTTGTGATGGGGTCTGAGTAGAGCTGTGTTGTGATGGGGGTCTAAGTAGAGATGTGTTGTGATGGGGTCCAGTAGAGCTGTGTTGTGATGGGTCCGGTCTAGTAGATGTGTTGTGATGGGTCTAGTAGAGCTGTGTTGTGATGGCCCGGGTCTAGTAGAGCTGTGTTGTGATGGCCCGGGTCTAGTAGAGCTGTGTTGTGATGGGCCGGGTCCAGTAGAGATGTGTTGTGATGGGGTCTAGTAGAGCTGTGTTGTGATGGGGTCTAGTAGAGCTGTGTTGTGATGGGGTCTAGTAGAGCTGTGTTGTGATGGGGTCTAGTAGAGCTGTGTTGTGATGGGGTCTAGTAGAGCTGTGTTGTGATGGGCCGGGTCCAGTAGAGATGTGTTGTGATGGGGTCTAGTAGAGCTGTGTTGTGATGGGGTCTAGTAGAGCTGTGTTGTGATGGGCCGGGTCCAGTAGAGATGTGTTGTGATGGGGTCTAGTAGAGCTGTGTTGTGATGGGCCGGGTCCAGTAGAGATGTGTTGTGATGGGGTCTAGTAGAGCTGTGTTGTGATGGGCCGGGTCCAGTAGAGATGTGTTGTGATGGGGTCTAGTAGAGCTGTGTTCTGATGGGCCGGGTCCAGTAGAGATGTGTTGTGATGGGACGGGTCTAGTAGAGCTGTGTTGTGATGGGGTCTAGTAGAGCTGTGTTGTGATGGGCCCGGGTCTAGTAGAGCTGTGTTGTGATGGGCCGGGTCCAGTAGAGATGTGTTGTGATGGGGTCTAGTAGAGCTGTGTTGTGATGGGGTCTAGTAGAGCTGTGTTGTGATGGGCCGGGTCTAGTAGAGCTGTGTTGTGATGGGGTCTAGTAGAGCTGTGTTGTGATGGGACGGGTCTAGTCGTGCTGTCCTGAAGCAGGTCTGGTCTGGTAAATCTATGCTGTGTTGGGCCTGTTCTAGTAGAGCTGTGCTGTAATAAGCCGTGTCTGGCTCTTCTGTCCTGGTGATGGTGGAGGTACTGTTGTTTCAGAAGGTGAGGCGGGGGACCTCTGCTGCTGAGGTGATGGGTGTGCGGGTCCCTGCCAAGTGTTGCATCTTTTAGGTTCTTGGCAAAGGTTCTGATAGTGTCCTGATCCAGATTGTACATTATGGTATAAATGTTGACATGTCAGACTGGGGTGGTGAGCCGTTCTGACGTTGAGCTGTGAGGCACAGTCCACAGTGATCTGTTGATTTATATTTTCTATCAACTTTCCTGGGAAGTCTTTTCTTGGTAGTAGGGTTTGACACAACTTTATAGGTTGTTGGAAACATAGCCTGTGCCCGTTCTGCCACTCTTCTCACTGCCCCAGATACATTTTCACCTTTGGCATGAAGGTCGTTTGTGCCAGTGTGGATGATGATGTTGTCAGGGGTGTCAATCCTGGTCTGACTGAGTAGCTGCATTGCACTGTCAGTTGTAGGACACCAGAACTTATACACCTGGTGTCACCATAACTTATACACCTGGTATCTAGGGAATCACCTTTCCTGGACTAAGAACTTCCCATTTGAGGAAGGATTGCAGTTGTGGGTGATTGTCTGTGTGGAGCAGACTGGGAGGCTGGGAGGCTGACCTGGGCTGGAGCAGACTGGGAGGCTGGTATTCTGACCTGGGCTGGAGCAGACTGGGAGGCTGGTATTCTGACCTGGGCTGGAGCAGACTGGGAGGCTGGGAGGCTGACCTGGGCTGGAGCAGACTGGGAGGCTGGTATTCTGACCTGGGCTGGAGCAGACTGGGAGGCTGGGAGGCTGACCTGGGCTGGAGCAGACTGGGAGGCTGGGAGGCTGACCTGGGCTGGAGCAGACTGGGAGGCTGGGAGGCTGACCTGGGCTGGAGCAGACTGGGAGGCTGGTATTCTGACCTGGGCTGGAGCAGACTGGGAGGCTGGTATTCTGACCTGGACTGGAACAGACTGGGAGGTTGGTAGGCTGACCTGGGCTGGAGCAGACTGGGAGGCTGGTAGGGTGACCTGGGCTGGAGCAGACTGGGAGGCTGGTATTCTGTCCTGGGTGGAGCAGACTGGGAGGCTGGTATTCTGTCCTGGGTGGAGCAGACTGGGAGGCTGGTAGGGTGACCTGGGCTGGAGCAGACTGGGAGGCTGGTATTCTGTCCTGGGTGGAGCAGACTGGGAGGCTGGTATTCTGTCCTGGGTGGAGAAGCTGGGAGGCTGGTATTCTGACCTGGGCTGGAGCAGACTGGGAGGCTGGTATTCTGACCTGGGCTGGAGCAGACTGGGAGGCTGGTATTCTGACCTGGGCTGGAGCAGACTGGGAGGCTGGGAGGCTGACCTGGGCTGGAGCAGACTGGGAGGCTGGTATTCTGACCTGGGCTGGAGCAGACTGGGAGGCTGGTATTCTGACCTGGGCTGGAGCAGACTGGGAGGCTGGTATTCTGACCTGGGCTGGAGCAGACTGGGAGGCTGGTATTCTGTCCTGGGCTGGAGCAGACTGGGAGGCTGGTATTCTGACCTGGGCTGGAGCAGACTGGGAGGCTGGTATTCTGTCCTGGGCTGGAGCAGACTGGGAGGCTGGTATTCTGTGTCCTGGGCTGGAGCAGACTGGGAGGCTGGTATTCTGTCCTGGGGCTGGAGCAGACTGGGAGGCTGTATTCTGTCTGGGCTGGAGCAGAACTGGGAGGCTGGTATTCTGTCTGGGCTGGGCAGACTGGGAGGCTGGTATTCTGTCCTGGGCTGGAGCAGACTGGGAGGCTGGTATTCTGTCCTGGGCTGGAGCAGACTGGGTGATTGTCTGGGTGGAGCAGACTGGGAGGCTGGTAGGCTGACCTGGGCTGGAGCAGACTGGGAGGCTGGTATTCTGCCCTGGACTGGAGCAGACTGGGAGGCTGGTATTCTGACCTGAGCTGGAACAGACTGGGAGGCTGGTATTCTGACCTGGACTGGAGCAGACTGGGAGGCTGGTATTCTGTCAGGGCTGGAGCAGACTGGGAGGCTGGTATTCTGTCAGGGCTGGAGCAGACTGGGAGGCTGGTATTCTGTCCTGGGCTGGAGCAGACTGGGAGGCTGGTAAGTTGACCTGGACTGGAGCAGACTGAAAGGCTGGTAGGCTGATCTAGGCTGGAGCAGACTGGGAGGCTGGTAGGCTGATCTAGGCTGGAGCAGACTGGGAGGCTGGTATTCTGACCTGGGCTAGAGCAGACTGGGAGGCTGGTAGGTTGACCTGGGCT
>NW_027039428.1:25000-29498 GCF_034236695.1 Oncorhynchus nerka | reverse complement strand
GTGGAGACACAGAAACCAACCTAGAGACTGATGAGTAGACACAGGAACCAATCTAGAGACTGGTGGAGACACAGGAACCAACCTAGAGACTGGTGGAGACACAGGAACCAACCTTGAGACTGGTAGACAGACACAGAAACCAACCTAGAGACTGGTGGAGACACAGGAACCAACCTAGAGACTGGAGACACAGGAACCAACCTAGAGACTGGTAGACAGACACAGGAACCAACCTAGAGACTGGTGGAGACACAGGAACCAACCTAGAGACTGGTGGAGACACAGGAACCAACCTAGAGACTGGTGGAGACACAGGAACCAACCTAGAGACAGGTAGACAGACACAGGAACCAACCTAGAGACTGGTGGGTAGACACAGGAACCAACCTAGAGACTGGTGGACAGACACAGGAACCAACCTAGAGACTGGTGGAGACACAAGAACCAACCTAGAGACTGGTAGACAGACACAGGAACCAACCTAGAGACTGGTGGAGACACAGGAACCAACCTAGAGACTGATGAGTGGACACAGGAACCAACCTAGAGACTGATTAGTAGACACAGGAACCAACCTAGAGACTGGTAGACAGACACAGGAACCAACCTAGAGACTGGTGGACAGACACAGGAACCAACCTAGAGATTGATAGACAGACACAGGAACCAATCCCAGAGACTGGTGACAGACACAGGACCAACCCAGAGACTGGTGGAGACACAGAACCAATCTAGAGACTGGTGGAGACACAGGATCCAACCTAGACTGGTAGACAGACACAGGAACCAATCTAGAGACTGGTGGACAGACACAGGAACCAATCTAGAGACTGGTGGAGACACAGGAACCAATCTAGAGACTGGTGGACAGACACAGGAACCAATCTAGAGACTGATGAGTAGACACAGGGACCAATCTAGAGACTGGTGGACAGACACAGGAACCAATCTAGAGACTGGTGGACAGACACAGGAACCAATCTAGAGACTGGTGGACAGACACAGGAACCAATCTAGAGACTGGTGGACAGACACAGGAACCAATCTAGAGACTGGTGGAGACACAGAAACCAACCTAGAGACTGATGAGTAGACACAGGAACCAATCTAGAGACTGGTGGAGACACAGGAACCAATCTAGAGACTGGTGGAGACACAGGAACCAATCTAGATACTGGTGGGTAGACACAGGAACCAACCTAGAGACTGATGGGTAGACACAGGAACCAACCTAGAGACTGGTGGAGACACAGGAACCAACCCAGAGACTGGTGGACAGACACAGGAACCGACCTAGAGACTGGTGGAGACATAGGAACCAACCTAGAGACTGGTGGAGAGACAGGAACCAATCTAGAGACTGGTGGAGAGACAGGAACCAATCTAGAGACTGGTAGACAGACACAAGAACCAACCTAGAGACTGGTAGACAGACACAGGAACCAATCTAGAGACTGGTGGAGACACAGGAACCAATCTAGATACTGGTGGGTAGACACAGGAACCAACCTAGAGACTGGTGGAGACACAGGAACCAACCTAGAGACTGGTGGAGACACAGGAACCAACCTAGAGACTGGTGGACAGACACAGGAACCGACCTTTCTGAGACTGGATGGAGACATAGGAACCAACCTGTCTCTGGTGGATGGAGATGGTGGAGAGACAGGAACCAATCTGGTGGAGACAGACACTGAACCAACCTAGGACTGGAGACAGACACTGGGGAACCAATCTCCTTTAGACTGATGGATGGAGGAACTGACCTGTCTCCTTTCTGGAACCATGGATGGAGGAGTACTGAACCTGTCCCCTTTCTGTCATGGATGGAGGTGACTGACCTGTCTCCTTCCTGCTATGGATGGAGGTTACTGACCTGTCTCCTTTCAGGTATGGATGGAGGTTACTGACCTGTCTCCTTTATGCTATGGATGGAGGTTACTGACCTGTCTCCTTTCTGCTATGGATGGAGGTTACTGACCTGTCTCCTTTCTGTCATGGATGGAGGTGACTGACCTGTCTCCTTCCTGCTATGGATGGAGGGTACTGACCTGTCTCCTTTCTGTCATGGATGGAGGGTACTGACCTGTCTCCTTTCAGGTATGGATGGAGGGTACTGACCTGTCTCCTTTCAGGTATGGATGGAGGGTACTGACCTGTCTCCTTTCAGGTATGGATGGAGGGTACTGACCTGTCTCCTTTCTGCTATGGATGGAGGGTACTGACCTGTCTCCTTTCTGCTATGGATGGAGGGTACTGACCTGTCTCCTTTCTGTCATGGATGGAGGGTACTGACCTGTCTCCTTTCAGGTATGGATGGAGGGTACTGACCTGTCTCCTTTCAGGTATGGATGGAGGGTACTGACCTGTCTCCTTTCAGGTATGGATGGAGGGTACTGACCTGTCTCCTTTCTGCTATGGATGGAGGGTACTGACCTGTCTCCTTTCTGGTATGGATGGAGGGTACTGACCTGTCTCCTTCCTGCTATGGATGGAGGTTACTGACCTGTCTCCTTCCTGCTATGGATGGAGGGTACTGACCTGTCTCCTTTCTGCTATGGATGGAGGGTACTGACCTGTCTCATTTCTGCTATGGATGGAGGTGAAAAGCGTGGTCCTGCATGAATACACACACACACACACACACACACACACACACACACACACACACACCATACACATATTACAATGAATACACACACACACACACACACACACACACACACACACACACACACACACACACACACACACACACACACACACACACACCATACACATATTACAATGAATACACACACACACACACACACACACACACACACACACACACACACACACACACACACACACACACACACACACACACACCATACACACATTACAATGAATACACACACACACCATACACACATTACAATGAATACACACACCATACACACATTACAATGAATACACACACCATACACACACCATACACACACACCCATACACACCATACACACACACCATACAGACACACCATACACACATTACAATGAATACACACACCATACACACATTACAATGAATACACACACACACCATAAACACACCATACACACACACACCCCATACACAGACACCATACACATACACACACCATACACACACACCATACGCACATCACACATACACACCGTATACACATACGCACGCAGACACCATACACACCATACACACACACACACACCATACACACACACCATACACATGCACACCATACACACACACCATACACATACACATACACACACACACACACCATACACACATTACAATGAATACACACACACACCATACACACATTACAATGAATACACACACACACCATACACACATTACAATGAATACACACACCATACACATACGCACACAGACACCATACACACACACCATACACACACACCATACACACACATACATACAGACACACACATACACACACACCATACAGACACACACACACACACCATACACACACACACACCATACACACACACACACCATACACACACATACAGACACAGACACACACACACACACCACCTCTTGCTGACACATCTGTTTCCTGTCTCCCTTCTCCTGTCATGGCCATGTTTAACCCATCTCTCCGATCACTCATCCTGCAGATTAACGAAGTGGTCAGTCTCTCCAGATGGTGTTCTGATGAGGTCCCTGTAGTGCGTCTTTTTCTGACCTACAGTACGCTGAATAGAACAGCCCAGCCGTCATTCCATAATGAGATTGTGAAATAGTTGGGGATAACTATTCGGGCATCACACGCACAAACAGCCTAGTCCTACACAGGGTGAGGGCTTGGAGAGGAGAGAGAGCGAGAGAGAGAAGAGAGAGAGAGAAGAGAGGGAAGAGAGAGACAGAGAGAGAGAGAGACAGAGAGAGAGAGGGAGAGAGAGAGAGAGAGAGACAGAGAGAAGAGAGAGCGAGAGAGAGAGAGAGAGAGACACAGAGAGAAGAGAGAAGAGATAGCGAGAGAGAGAGACATAGACAGAGAGAAAAGAGAAGAGAGAGAGAGCGAGAGAGAGAGAGAGAGAGTTCCCCTGTCTGTCTGTGTTTGTGGAGAATGGCTCAGCACCTGATTGACTCACAGGGGTAATCCAGACACAACAGCTTTGGGGATTGCAGTTTCGTTGTCTAACCTTACTTTAGCATTTCCTCTTAAAGTAAGTATGTGAAGGACTTGTGTAAGCAAGCTCTTACAGGACTATATCTTGGGAAGTTTCTTGTGGTGTCAAAAAGCAAGAGAGAGAGAGAGAGAGAGAGAGAGAGAGAGAGAGAGAGAGAGAGAGAGAGACAGAGAGAGAGAGGGAGAGACAGAGAGAGAGAGAGAGGGAGACAGATAGAGAGGAAGAGAGAGAGAGAAGAGAGAGAGAGGAAGAGAGAGAGAAAAAGAGAGAGAGAGACAGAGAGAGAGAGGGGAGACAGAGATAGAGAGAGA
>NW_027039428.1:2500-20000 GCF_034236695.1 Oncorhynchus nerka | reverse complement strand
CCCAGTCTGCTCTAGCCCAGGTCAGGTTATCAGCCTCCCAGTCTGCTCCAGTCCAGGTCAACCTACCAGCCTCCCAGTCTTCTCTAGCCAGATCAGCCTACCAGCCTCCCAGTCTTCTCAGTCCAGGTCAGAAACCAGCCTCCCAGTCTGCTCCAGCCCAGGTCAGAATACCAGCCTCCCAGTCTGCTCCAGCCCAGGTCAACTCCAGCCTCCCAGTCTGCTCCAGCCCAGGTCAGAATACCAGCCTCCCAGTCTGCTCCAGTCCAGGTCAACCTACCAGCCTCTCAGTCTGCTCCAGCCCAGGTCAACCTACCAGCCTCCCAGTCTGCTCCAGCCCAGGTCAGAATACCAGCCTCCCAGTCTGCTCCAGCCCAGGTCAGCCTACCAGCCTCCCAGTCTGCTCCAGCCTAGATCAGCCTACCAGCCTTTCAGTCTGCTCCAGTCCAGGTCAACTTACCAGCCTCCCAGTCTGCTCCAGCCCAGGACAGAATACCAGCCTCCCAGTCTGCTCCAGCCCTGACAGAATACCAGCCTCCCAGTCTGCTCCAGCCCTGACAGAATACCAGCCTCCCAGTCTGCTCCAGTCCAGGTCAGAATACCAGCCTCCCAGTCTGTTCCAGCTCAGGTCAGAATACCAGCCTCCCAGTCTGCTCCAGTCCAGGGCAGAATACCAGCCTCCCAGTCTGCTCCAGCCCAGGTCAGCCTACCAGCCTCCCAGTCTGCTCCACCCAGACAATCACCCAGTCTGCTCCAGCCCAGGACAGAATACCAGCCTCCCAGTCTGCTCCAGCCCAGGACAGAATACCAGCCTCCCAGTCTGCTCCAGCCCAGGACAGAATACCAGCCTCCCAGTCTGCTCCAGCCCAGGACAGAATACCAGCCTCCCAGTCTGCTCCAGCCCAGGACAGAATACCAGCCTCCCAGTCTGCTCCAGCCCAGGACAGAATACCAGCCTCCCAGTCTGCTCCAGCCCAGGACAGAATACCAGCCTCCCAGTCTGCTCCAGCCCAGGTCAGAATACCAGCCTCCCAGTCTGCTCCAGCCCAGGACAGAATACCAGCCTCCCAGTCTGCTCCAGCCCAGGTCAGAATACCAGCCTCCCAGTCTGCTCCAGCCCAGGTCAGAATACCAGCCTCCCAGTCTGCTCCAGCCCAGGTCAGAATACCAGCCTCCCAGTCTGCTCCAGCCCAGGTCAGAATACCAGCCTCCCAGTCTGCTCCAGCCCAGGTCAGAATACCAGCCTCCCAGTCTGCTCCAGCCCAGGTCAGAATACCAGCCTCCCAGTCTGCTCCAGCCCAGGTCAGAATACCAGCCTCCCAGCTTCTCCACCCAGGACAGAATACCAGCCTCCCAGTCTGCTCCACCCAGGACAGAATACCAGCCTCCCAGTCTGCTCCAGCCCAGGTCACCCTACCAGCCTCCCAGTCTGCTCCACCCAGGACAGAATACCAGCCTCCCAGTCTGCTCCACCCAGGACAGAATACCAGCCTCCCAGTCTGCTCCAGCCCAGGTCACCCTACCAGCCTCCCAGTCTGCTCCAGCCCAGGTCAGCCTACCAACCTCCCAGTCTGTTCCAGTCCAGGTCAGAATACCAGCCTCCCAGGGATTCCAGCCCAGGTCAGAATACCAGCCTCCCAGTCTGCTCCAGCCCAGGTCAGCCTCCCAGCCTCCCAGACTGCTCCAGCCCAGGTCAGCCTCCCAGCCTCCCAGTCTGCCCAGCCCAGGTCAGCCTCCCAGCCTCCCAGTCTGCTCCAGCCCAGGTCAGAATACCAGCCTCCCAGTCTGCTCCAGCCCAGGTCAGCCTCCCAGCCTCCCAGTCTGACTCCAGCCCAGGTCAGAATACCAGCCTCCCACTGCTCCAGCCCAGGTCAGAATACCAGCCTCCCAGTCTGCTCCAGCCCAGGTCAGCCTCCCAGCCTCCCAGTCTGCTCCACACAGACAATCACCCACAACTGCAATCCTTCCTCAAATGGGAAGTTCTAGTCCAGGAAAGGTGATTCCCATAGATACCAGGTGTATAGATGGGACACCAGGTGTATAAGTTCTGGTGTCCTACAACTGACAGTGCAATGCAGCTCTAGTCAGACCAGGATTGACACCCCTCACAACACATCATCCACACTGGCACAAACGGCCCATCAAAGGTGAAACATGTATCTGGGGCAGTAGAAGAGTGGCAGAACGGGCCAGGCTATCAACAACCTACAGCTCGTGTCAAACCCTACTACCAAGAAAAGACTTCCTAGGAAAGTTGATAGAAAATATCAAACACAGCTCACTAGACTGTGCCATCACAGCTCAACTAGAACGGCTCACCACCCCAGTCTGACATGTCAACATTCTACTAGACCCGTACCATCACAACACACTATCAGAACCTTTGCCAAGAACAAAAGAGCTCTACTAGGGACCCGCACCCATCACAACACAGCTCTAGAGGTCCCCATCACCTTCTGAACAACAGTCTACTCCACCATCACCAGGACAGAAGAGCCAGACACGGCCCATTACAACACAGCTCTACTAGAACAGGCCCAACACAGCATAGATTTACTAGACCAGACCTCACAACACAGCTCTACTAGACCCGTCCCATCACAACACAGCTCTACTAGACCCCATCACAACACAGCTCTACTAGACCCGGCCCATCACAACACAGCTCTACTAGACCCCATCACAACACAGCTCTACTAGACCCCATCACAACACATCTCTACTGGACCCGGCCCATCACAACACAGCTCTACTAGACCCGGGCCCATCACAACACAGCTCTACTAGACCCCATCACAACACAGCTCTACTAGACCCCATCACAACACATCTCTACTGGACCCCATCACAACACAGCTCTACTAGACCCCATCACAACACATCTCTACTGGACCCGCCCATCACAACACAGCTCTACTAGACCCCATCACAACACAGCTCTACTAGACCCCCCATCACAACACAGCTCTACTAGACCCCATCACAACACATCTCTACTACTGGACCCGCCCATCACAACACAGCTCTACTAGACCCCATCACAACACAGCTCTACTAGACCCCATCACAACACATCTCTACTGGACCCGGCCCATCACAACACAGCTCTACTAGACCCCATCACAACACAGCTCTACTAGACCCCATCACAACACAGCTCTACTAGACCCCATCACAACACAGCTCTACTAGACCCCATCACAACACAGCTCTACTAGACCCCATCACAACACATCTCTACTGGACCCGGCCCATCACAACACAGCTCTACTAGACCCGGGCCATCACAACACAGCTCTACTAGACCCGGGCCATCACAACACAGCTCTACTAGACCCCATCACAACACATCTCTACTAGACCGGACCCATCACAACACAGCTCTACTGGACCCCATCACAACACATCTCTACTAGACCCCATCACAACACAGCTCTACTAGACCCCATCACAACACAGCTCTACTGGACCCGGCCCATCACAACACAGCTCTACTAGATCCAAACTTATCTTTGTGAAATCTTATTCCATTCTTATTGATTTGTTTACAACTATTTTATTTATTTATTGGCTCTGGTGTTTTAATACTAGTGAAATGTAATGGTGGCTGTGTGTATATGTACAGTACATATATATGTATATGTGTTTATGTATGTATGTATGTACAGTGAGGGAAAAAAGTATTTGATCTCCTGCTGATTTTGTATGTAATGGAAGGTTTATTTGAACAGGGCCATCACAACAGGGCTTGATATGCCCCATATGCAGGGCTTGATATGCAGGGCTTGATATGCAGGGCTTGATATATCCAAACTTGATATGTGAAGGGCTTGATTCCAGGGCTTATTGATTTGTTTACAACTTTTTATTTATTTGATATGTCTGGGCTTTATATGCTGAGGGACATGATATTCAGGCCTGTGATATGTAGGGCTTGATATGCATATGTGCTTGATATGCAGGGCTTGATATGAGGGTATTGATATCCTGCAGGGCTTGATATGCAGGGCTGCTTGATATGCAGGGCTGCTTGATATGCAGGGCTTGATATGCAGGGCTTGATATGCAGGGCTTGATATGCAGGGCTTGATATGCAGGGCTTGATATGCAGTCAGGGAAGAAAGTATTTGATCCCCTGCTGATTTTGTACATTTGCCCACTGACAAAGAAATGATCCGTCTATAATTTTAAAGTTTTATTTGAACAGTGAGAGACAGAATAACAACAACAAAAAATCCAGAAAAACACATGTCAATAATGTTATAAATTTATTTGCATTTTAATGAGGGAAATAATTATTTGACCCCTCTGCAAAACATGACTTAGTACTTAGTGGCAAAACCCTTGTTGGCAATCACAGAGGTCAGTTGTTTCTTGTAGTTGGCCACCAGGTTTGCACACATCTCAGGAGGGATTTTGTCCCACTCCTCTTTGCAGATCTTCTCCAAGTCATTAAGGTTTCGAAGCTGACGTTTGGCAACTCGAATCTTCAGCTCCCTCCACAGATTTTCTATGGGATTAAGGTCTGGAGACCGGCTAGGCCACTCCAAGACCATAATGTGCTTCTTCTTGAGCCACTCCTTTGTTGCCTTGGCTGTGTGTTTTGGGTCATTGTCATGCTGGAATACCCATCCACGACCCATTTTCAATGCCCTGGCTGAGGGAAGGAAGTTCTCACCCAAGATGTGACGGTACATGGCCCCGTCCATCGTCCTTTTGATGCGGTGAAGTTGTCAGCATTCCTCCTCCAAACACAGCGAGTTGAGTTGATTCCAAAGAGCTCCATTTTGGTCTCATCTGACCACAACACTTTCACCCAGTTGTCCTCTGAATCATTCAGATGTTCATTGGCAAACTTCAGACGGGCATGTATATGTGCTTTCTTGAGCAGGGGGACCCTGTGGGCGCTGCAGGATTTCAGTCCTTCACGGCGTAGTGTGTTACCAATTGTTTTCTTGGTGACTATGATCCCAGCTGCCTTGAGATCATTGACAAGATCCTCCCGTGTCGTTCTGGGCTGATTCCTCACCGTTCTCATGATCATTGCAAATCTACGAGGTGAGATCTTGCATGGAGCCCCAGGCCGAGGGAGATTGACAGTTCTTTTGGGTTTCTTCCATTTGCGAATAATGGCGCCTGTTGTCTGTTGACCTGTTGTCACCTTCTCACCAAGCCACTTGGCGATGGTTTTGTAGCCCATTCCAGCCTTGTGGTCTACATTCTTGTCCCTGACATCCTTGGAGAGCTCTTTGGTCTTGGCGATGGAGGAGAGTTTGGAATCTGATTGATTGATTGCTTCTGTGGACAGGTGTTTTTTATACAGGTGACAAGGTGAGATTACGAGCACTCCCTTGAAGAGTGTGCTGCTAATCTCAGCCCGTTACCTGTATAAAAGACACCTGGGAGACAGAAATCTTTCTGATTGAGAGGGGGTCAGATAACTATTTCCCTCATTAAAATGCAAATCAATGTATAACATTATTGACATGTGTTTTTCTGGATTTTTTGTTGTTGTTATTCTGTCTCTCACTGTTCAAATAAACCATTAAAATTATAGACGGATCATTTCTCTGTCAGTGGGAAAACGTACAGCAGGGGATGAAATACTTTTCCCCCTCACTGTACAGGGCTGCTTGTTATACAGGGCATGATGAACAGGGCTTGATGAACAGGGCATGATGAACAGGGCATGATGTACAGGGCTTGATGTACAGGGCTTGATGAACAGGGCTTGATGTACAGGGCATGATGTATAGGGCATGATGAACAGGGCTTGATGAACAGGGCATGATGAACAGGGCATGATGAACAGGGCTTGATGAACAGGGCATGATGAACAGGGCATGATGTACAGGGCTTGATGAACAGGGCTTGATGAACAGGGCATGATGAACAGGGCATGATGTATAGGGCATGATGAACAGGGCATGATGTATAGGGCATGATGTTTAGGGCTTGATGAACAGGGCATGATGTATAGGGCATGATGTATAGGGCTTGATGAACAGGGCATGATGTATAGGGCTTGATGTATAGGGCTTGATGAACAGGGCATGATGTATAGGGCATGATGAACAGGGCATGATGAACAGGGCATGATGAACAGGGCATGATGAACAGGGCATGATGTATAGGGCATGATGAACAGGGCATGATGAACAGGGCTTGATGTACAGGGCTTGATGAACAGGGCATGATGGGCATGATGTAGGGCATGATGAACAGGGCAGGGCATGATGAACAGGGCATGATGAACAGGGCATGATGAAACAGGGCATGATGTATAGGGCTTGATGAACAGGGCATGATGAACAGGCATGATGACAGGGCATG
Organism: Oncorhynchus nerka; assembly: GCF_034236695.1. Classification (NCBI taxonomy): domain Eukaryota; kingdom Metazoa; phylum Chordata; class Actinopteri; order Salmoniformes; family Salmonidae; genus Oncorhynchus; species Oncorhynchus nerka. The sequence continues at coordinate 13,670 of NW_027039428.1, read as the reverse complement.
ATGAACAGGGCAGGGCTGATGTACAGGAACAGGGTGCTTGAACAGGGGCTTGAACAGGGCATGATGTACAGGGCATGATGAACAGGGTATGATGTATAGGGCATGATGAACAGGGCTCCCCAGATGGGGCTTGGATGACAGGGCTTGATGAACAGGGCATGATGATGAACAGGGCTTGATGAACAGGGTGATGTAACAGGGCATGATGTACAGGGCTTGATGAACAGGGGCTTGATGAACAGGGCTTGATGAATAGGGATGAACAGGGCTTGATGATGAACAGGGCTTGATGTACAGGGCAGGGCTGATGTGATGAGGGCTTGATGATGTACAGGGCTTGATGAACAGGGCTTGATGAACAGGGCATGATGAACAGGGCATGATGGGGCATGATGAACAGGGCATGATGAACAGGGCATGATGAACAGGGCATGATGAACAGGGCATGATGTATAGGGCTGATGATGAACAGGGGGCATGATGAACAGGGCATGATGTATAGGGCTTTGATGAACAGGGCATGATGTATAGGGCATGATGAACAGGGCTTGATGAACAGGGCATGATGTATAGGGCATGATGAACAGGGTATAGGGCATTGATGATGAACAGGGAACATGATGTACAGGGCATGATGAACAGGGCTTGATGAACAGGGCATGATGTATAGGGCATGATGAACAGGGCTTGATGAACAGGGCTTGATGTACAGGCATGATGTATAGGGCATGATATAGGGCATGATGAACAGGGCTTGATGAACAGGGCATGATGTATAGGGCATGATGAACAGGGCTTGATGAACAGGGTATGAACAGGGCATGATATAGGGCATGATGTAACAGGGCTTGATGAACAGGGCATGATGTATAGGGATGAACAGGGCATGATGAACAGGGCATGATGATAGGGCTTGATGAACAGGGCATGATGTACAGGGCTTGATGAACAGGGTATGATGTATAGGGCATGATGAACAGGGCTTGATGAACAGGGTATGATGAACATGATGAACAGGGCTTGGGGTATGATGTATAGGGCATGATGAACAGGGCTTGATGATGATGTACAGGGCATGATGAAACAGGACACATGATGAACAGGGTCAGAACAGGCTTGATGTATAGGGCTTGAGGGGCTTGATGAACAGGGCATGATGTATAGGGCATGATGTATAGGGCATGATGAACAGGGCATGATGGGGCATGATGAACAGGGCATGATGTATAGATGGGGCATGATGAACAGGGCTTGATGTATGATGATGAACAGGGGCTTGACAGGGCATGATGTACTTGATGAACAGGGCTTGATGAACTGGGTGATGATGTATAGGGCATGATGAACAGGGCTTGATGAACAGGGCATGATGATGATGAACAGGGCATATATGGGCATGATGTACAGGGCTTGATGAACAGGGCTTGATGTACAGGGCATGATGTATAGGGCATGATGTATAGGGCATGATGAACAGGGCTTGATGAACAGGGCATGATGAACAGGGCATGATGTACAGGGCTTGATGAACAGGGCTTGATGAACAGGGCATGATGAACAGGGCATGATGTATAGGGCTTGATGGGGCATGATGAACAGGGCATGATGTATAGGGCATGATGAACAGGGCATGATGATGTACAGGGCATGATGTACAGGGCATGATGTATGATGAGGGCTTGATGAACAGGGTATGATGTATAGGGCATGATGAACAGGGTTGATGAACAGGTATGATGTATAGGGCATGATGAACAGGGCATGAACAGGGTGATGTATAGGGCATGATGAACAGGGCTATAGGGTATGATGTATAGGGCATGATGAACAGGGCATGATGTATAGGGCATGATGAACAGGGCTTGATGAACAGGGTATGGGCTTGATGAACAGGGCATGATGTATGAACAGGGCATGATGAACAGGGGCATGATGATGATGAACATGGCTTGATGAACAGGGCATGATGAACAGGGCATGATGTATAGGGCATGATGAACAGGGCATGATGAACAGGGCTTGATGTGAACAGGGCCTGATGAACAGGGCTTGAGGGCATGATGAACAGGGCAGGGCTTGACGAACAGGGCATGATGAACAGGGCATGATGTACAGGGCATGATGAACAGGGCATGATGAATAGGGCTTGATGTACAGGGCTTGATGAACAGGGCATGATGAACAGGGCTTGACGAACAGGGCATGGGCATGATGTACAGGGCTTGATGAATAGGGCTTGATGTACAGGGCTTGAGGGCTTGATGATGTAACAGGGCTAGGGGCATGCATGTGGGCTTGATAACAGGGCTTGATGAACAGGGTGATGAACAGGGCTTGATGATATGATGTATAGGGGCATGATGAACAGGGCATGATGATGTAACAGGGCATGATGAACAGGGCTTGATGAACAGGGCATGATGAACAGGGCATGATGTATAGGGCTTGATGTATGAGGGCATGATGAACAGGGCATGATGATATAGGGCATGATGAACAGGGCATGATGAACAGGGCTAGGGCATGATGAACAGGGCTTGATGATGTATAGGGCAGGGATTGATGAACAGGGTATGATGTATAGGGCATGATGATGAACAGGGCTTGATGAACAGGGTATGATGTATAGGGCATGATGAACAGGGCTTGATGAACAGGGTATGATGTATAGGGCATGATGAACAGGGCTTGATGAACAGGGTATGATGTATAGGGCATGATGAACAGGGCTTGATGAACAGGGTATGATGTATAGGGCATGATGAACAGGGCTTGATGAACAGGGTATGATGTATAGGGCATGATGAACAGGGCTTGATGAACAGGGTATGATGTATAGGGCATGATGAACAGGGCTTGATGAACAGGGTATGATGTATAGGGCATGATGAACAGGGTATGATGTATAGGGCATGATGAACAGGGTATGATGTACAGGGCTTGATGAACAGGGCTTGATGAACAGGGTATGATGTATAGGGCATGATGAACAGGGCTTGACCGCTATAAATACTGTACAAAATCAGGGCAAATACTTTTTTTCCCTTCACTGATTTTGAATTCAAGGCTTCAAACCTTTCTTCAAGAAAAAACTGATGAAATGTCAAATTGGCTTTTTCTAACCGACTACTGACCATGTGTGTGTCTAGGGCATTATGATATATTATATATAGACACACAGGGTATGATGTATAGAGGGCATGATGAACAGGGGCTTGCTGATGGTGGTACAGGGGTAAAGGTGATGAAAAGGTGATAAAGGTTGATGAAAAGGGTATGATGTGGTATAGGTTATGATAACATAAAGGTGTAACGGTGATGATAAAGGTGATGTGGTAAAGGGGTTACAAAGGGTATGATAAAGGTGATAAAGGTGGTAAAGGTGATAAAGGTGATAAAGGTGGTAAAGGTGATGGTGATAAAGGTGATAAAGGTGGTATGATGAACAGTAAAGGTGGTAAAGGCATGATGATACAGGGCTTGATGAACAGGTATAAAGATGGTGGTAAATGGTAAAGGGCATGATGTATGAAAGGGCTTGATGAAAGGTGGTATGATGGTATAAAGGGTTGATGGTGATAAAGGGCTTGATGAAAAGGTGGTATGATGTATAAAGGGCATGATGAACAGGGCTTGATGATAAAGGGGTGATGATGTATAGGTGATTAAAGGGCTTGATGAAAAGGTGATAGGGCTGGTATGAAAGGTGAAACGGGGCTTGATGGTGGTAAAGGTGATGTAAAGGGCAAAGGTGATGATACAGGGCTTGATGATACAGGGGTGGTAAAGGTGATAAAGGTGGTAAGGGGTAAAGGTGATAAAGGTGATAGGGCTTGATGAACAGGGTATGATGTAAAAAGGTGGGGTGATGATGATACAGGGCTTGATGAAAGGTGGTAAAGGGTATGATGTAAAGGTAGGGCATGATGAACAGGGCTTGATGAACAGGGTAAATGATGTACAAAATGATAAAGAAGGGTGATACAGGTGATAAAGGTGGTAAAGGTGATAAAGGTGATAAAGGGATTGAAAGGTGATCAGGTGTATTTGATAAAGGTGATATGATCAACAGGTGATTGGTAAAGGTGGTAAAGGTGATAAAGGTGAAAAAATAAAGGTGGTAAAGGTGTAAATGATCAAATAAAGGTTTTTGGTAAAGGTGATAAAGGTGACTGGTGATAAAGGTGGTAAAGGTGATAAAGGTGTGTAAAACTAAATATTAAAGGTGATAAATATTATAAAGGTAGAGTGGTAAAGGTGATAAAGGTGATAAAGGTGGTAAAGGTGGTAAAGGTGATAAAGGTGGTAAAAGGTGATAAACACAAAGGTGGTAAAGGTGATAAAGGTGGTAAAATGGTAAAGGTGGTAAAGGTGATAAAGGTGATAAAGGTGTTAAAGGTGATAAAGGTGATAAAGGTGGTAAAGGTGATAATATGGTAAAGGTGATAAAGGTTATTGACTTATTGATACTATTAAGGTTCTGATAAAGTGGGCTTGGTGGTGTTAAAGGTGATAAAGGTGATAAAGGTGATAAAGGTGATAACGGTATAAAGGTGGTATAAAGGTGATAACGGTAAAGGTGATAAAGGTGGTAAAGGTGGTGATAAAGGTGATAAAGGTGATAAAAGTGGTAAAGGTGATAAAGGTGATAAAGGTGGTAAAGGTGATAAAGGTGATAAAGGTGATAAAGGTGATAAAGGTAAAGGTGATAAAGGTGGTAAAGGTGATAAAGGTGATAAAGGTGGTAAAGGTGATAAAGGTGGTAAAGGTGATACAGGTGATAAAGGTGGTAAAGGTGATAAAGGTAAAGGTGGTAAAGGTGAAAAGGTGATAAAGGTGTTAAAGGTGATAAAGGTGGTATAAAAGGTGGTAAAGGTGATAAAGGTGGTAAAGGTGATATAAAGGTGATAAAGGTGGTAAAGGTGGTAAAGGTGATAAATGTTAAAGGTAAAGGTGATAAAGGTGGTAAAGGTGATACAGGTGATAAAGGTGGTAAAGGTGGTAAAGGTGATAAATGTGGTAAAGGTGATAAAGGTGGTAAAGGTGATAAAGGTGATAAAGTGTTAAAGGTGGTAAAGGTGATAAAGGTGGTAAAGGTGATACAGGTGATAAAGGTGGTAAAGGTGGTAAAGGTGATAAAGGTAAAGGTGATAAAGGTGATAAAGGTGAAGGTGATAAAGGTGATAAAGGTGATAAAGGTGGTAAAGGTGATAAAGGTGGTAAAGGTGAAAGGTGATAAAGGTGATAAAGGTGGTAAAGGTGATAAAGGTGGTAAAGGTGGTAAAGGTGATAAAGGTGATAAAGGTGGTAAAGGTGATAAAGGTGGTAAAGGTGATAAAGGTGATAAAGGTAAAGGTGATAAAGGTGATAAAGGTGATAAAAGGTGATAAAGGTGGTAAAGGTGATAAAGGTGGTAAGGTGATACAGGTGATAAAGGTGGTAAAGGTGATAAAGGTGGTAAAGGTGATAAAGGTGATAAAGGTGGTAAAAGGTGGTAAAGGTGAGGTGATAAAGGTGATAAAGGTGGTAAAGGTGATAAAGGTGGTAAAGGTGAAAGGTGATAAAAGTGGTAAAGGTGATAAAGGTGGTAAAGGTGATAAAGGTGGTAAAGGTGGTAAAGGTGATAAAGGTGATAAAGGTGATAAAGGTGGTAAAGGTGAAAAGGTGATAAAGGTGATAAAGGTGGTAAAGGTGATAAAGGTGGTAAAGGTGATACAGGTGATAAAGGTGGTAAAGGTGATAGTGATAAAGGTGTTAAAGGTGATAAAGGTGATAAAGGTGATAAAGGTGATAAAGGTGATAAAGGTGATAAAGGTGATAAAGGTGATAAAGGTGATAAAGGTGGTAAAGGTGATAGTGATAAAGGTGTTAAAGGTGGTATGGTAAAGGTGATAAGGTGATAAAGGTGGTAAAGGTGAAAAGGTGTTAAAGGTGATAAAGGTGATAAAGGTGATAAAGGTGATAAAGTAAAGGTGATAAAGGTGATAAAGGTGTTAAAGGTGGTAAAGGTGATAAAGGTGGTAAAGGTGATACAGGTGATAAAGGTGGTAAAGGTGGTAAAGGTGATAAAGGTGTAAAGGTGATAAAGGTGATAAAGGTGATAAAGGTGATAAAGGTGTTATAAAGGTGATAAAGGTGGTAAAGGTGATAAAGGTGGTAAACAGGTGATAAAGGTGGTAAAGGTGATAAAGGTGAAAGGTGATAAAGGTGATAACGGTGATGGTAAAAGGTGATAAAGGTGATAAAGGTGATAAAGGTGATAAAGGTGATAAAGGTGGTAAAGGTGATAAAGGTGATAAAGGTGATAAAGGTGATGAAAAGGTGATAAAGGTGGTAAAGGTGATAAAGGTGGTAAGGTGATAAGGTGATAAAGGTGGTGATAAAGGTGGTAAAGGTGATAAAGGTGAAAGGTGAAAGGTGGTAAAGGTGATAAAGGTGATAAAGGTGATAAAGGTGATAAAGGTGATAAAGGTGATAAAGGTGGTAAAGGTGATAAAGGTGATAAAGGTGGTAAAGGTGATAAAGGTAAAAGGTGAAAGGTAAAAGGTGATAAAGGTGGTAAAGGTGGTAAAAGGTGAAAGGTGAAAAGGTGATAAAGGTGATAAATGGTGGTAAAAGGTGATAAAGGTGATAAAGGTGGTAAAGGTGATAAAGGTGATAAAGGTGATAAAGGTGATAAAGGTGTTAAAGGTGATAAAGGTGGTAAAGGTGATAAAGGTGGTAAAGGTGATAAAGGTGATAAAGGTGTTAAAGGTGATAAAGGTGATAAAGGTGATAAAGGTGTATGAAAGGTTAATAAAATGATAAAAGTGATAAAGGTGTATGACTTAATAAAATGTACACAGAAAACAAGTGTGCAATAAAAATCAAAAACCAAAGAACATCATTATTTTCATAACGTCGAGGTGTGAGACAAGGCTTCAATTTTTTTAAATCAATGAATTAGCAGACATGTTGGACCAATCTCCAGCTCCAGGACTATTTAACACAGAGGTGAAATACCTGCTATATGCTGATGACTTGGTACTTCCATCACCAACCAAAGAAGGTCTTCAACAGAACATTAATATTCTAGAGCAATATTGCCATAATTGGGCCCTGGCAGTAAATTTCCAAAAACAAAATCATGACCCCCCCCAAAAAAAAAACAGATGTCAGAAGCACGAATATAAAGTCACCCTGAGTAACACCATAATTGAACACACTAAAAATGACACCTACCTTGGTCTGATGGCATCTGCACTGGGAAACTTTGATATGGCAGTGAATGCACTCAAAGAAAAAGCCCGCAGACCAATGCATGCAATAAAAATTAAAATGATTCAAAATCAACATCCCTATTAGAATTTGGACCAAAATATTTGACAGTTTAATCCTACCAATAGCTCTTTACAGAAGTGAGGTTTGGGGGCCACTCAATAAACTGGACTTTAAAATGTGGGACAAACATCCAATTGAAGCCCAACATGCAGAATGATTTTGAAAATTCTACAAGTCCAGAGAAATACACCAACTAATGCATGTAGGGCAGAATTGGGCCGCTTTCCAGTAACAATGAAGATACAGAAAAGATCATTGCAATTTTGACCTCATCTAAATTCAAGTCCAAATTCAAGTCTGCAATTTAAATCACTTCAAACCCAAGAGCTGAGCCCAGAAACGAGCCCTCTCAGTCAGCTGGTGTTGGACCTCACCAACCAAGCTGAGCCCAGAAACGAGCCCTCTCAGTCAGCTGGTGTTGGACCTCACCAACCAAGCTGAGCCCAGAAACGAGCCCTCTCAGTCAGCTGGTGTTGGACCTCACCAACCAAGCTGAGCCCAGAAACGAGCCCTCTTAGTCAGCTGGTGTTGGACCTCACCAACCAAGCTGAGCCCAGAAACGAGCCCTCTCAGTCAGCTGGTGTTGGACCTCACCAACCAAGCTGAGCCCAGAAACGAGCCCTCAGTCAGCTGGTGTTGGACCTCACCAACCAAGCTGACACCAGAAACGAGCCCAGTCAGCTGGTGTTGGACCTCACCAACCAAGCTGAGCCCAGAAACCCTCTTAGTCAGCTGGTGTTGGACCTCACCAACCAAGCTGAGCCCAGCTGAGCTGGTGCTGGAACTCACCAGAAGCTGAGCCCAGAAACGAGCCCTCTCAGTCAGCTGGTGTTGGACCTCACCAACCAAGCTGAGCCCAGAAACGAGCCCTCTCAGTCAGCTGGTGTTGGACCTCACCAACCAAGCTGACACCAGAAACGAGCCCTCTCAGTCAGCTGGTGTTGGACCTCACCAACCAACCTGAGCCCAGAAACGAGCCCTCTCAGTCAGCTGGTGTTGGACCTCACCAACCAAGCTGAGCCCAGAAACGAGCCCTCTCAGTCAGCTGGTGCTGGAACTCACCAACCAAGCTGAGCCCAGAAACGAGCCCTCTCAGTCAGCTGGTGTTGGAACTCACACCAAGCTGAGCAGAAACGCCCTCTCAGTCAGCTGGTGTTGGACCTCACCAACCAAGCTGAGCCCAGAAACGAGCCCTCTCAGTCAGCCCTCTTAGTCAGCTGGTGTTGGACCTCACCAACCAAGCTGAGCCCAGAAACGAGCCCCTCTCAGTCAGCTGGTGTTGGACCTCACCAACCAAGCTGAGCCCAGAAACGAGCCCTCTCAGTCAGCTGGTGTTGGACCTCACCAACCAAGCTGGTGCTGGAACTCACCAACCAAGCTGAGCCCAGAACGAGCTCCTCTCAGTCAGCTGGTGTTGGACCTCACCAACCAAGCTGAGCCCAGAAACGAGCCCTCTCAGTCAGCTGGTGTTGGACCTCACCAACCAAGCTGAGCCCAGAAACGAGCCCTCTCAGTCAGCTGGTGTTGGACCTCACCAGTCCTGGTGTTGGAAGCTGAGCCCAGAAACGAGCCCTCTCAGTCAGCTGGTGCTGGAACTCACCAACCAAGCTGAGTCTCAGTCAGCTGGTGTTGGACCTCACCAACCAAGCTGAGCCCAGAAACTGTCAGCTGGTGTTGGACCTCACCAACCAAGCTGAGCCCAGAAACCCTCTCAGTCAGCTGGTGTTGGACCTCACCAACCAAGCTGAGCCCAGAAACGAGCCCTCTCAGTCAGCTGGTGTTGGACCTCACCAACCAAGCTGAGCCCAGAAACGAGCCCTCTCAGTCAGCTGGTGTTGGACCTCACCAACCAAGCTGAGCCCAGAAACGAGCCCTCCTCAGCTGGTGCTGGAACTCACCAACCAAGCTGAGCCCAGAAACGAGCAGTCAGCTGGTGTTGGACCTCACCAACCAAGCTGAGCCCAGAAACGAGCCCTCTCAGTCAGCTGGTGTTGGACCTCACCAACCAAGCTGACACCAGCACTGCTTCTAAAGAAAGAATTCCAATAAACAAAATCATGAACCAATCAAAGGACTCACATTTACAACATTGGAAAAACTAAACAAAATCCCAAAGCCGACTAAATTGCTGTCTGGCCCTAGACAGAGAATATGAATTGGCTGATTATCTCTACGCTGTCAGAGAAACGAAGCAGAGACAGATCCTTACCAAGTACCGGCTGAGTGACCACCGATTGGCAATAGAAACCAGACAATAAAAGACATGGCTACCCAAAGAGGAGTGTGTATGTGGTCACTGCACGACAGGGGAGGTAGAAACAGAGATATAAAGACATGGCTACCCAAAGAGGAGCGTGTATGTGGTCACTGCACGACAGGGGAGGTAGAGACAGAGATGCACTTTCTCCTTTACTGTGAGAAATATCATCCTCACCAAGAGATTCATTATTCGTATAAATTACAACATTTATTCCACATTTGATCTTATTAAAAGGAAAAACAACAAATACTCATAGGTGAAAGAGCAACGACTCCTCTTGCAGACAAATATGTATTTGCCTGAGACACTGAATAACAACATCTGCATTGTAAACAGTAACTAACTTATTATTTTATAATTGCTATTGTTGTTATTGTTATTGCTATTATTATTGCTGTTGTGATTATCATTCCAAACAGTAGTGGTATGGTTCATTTTTCATTTTTGCATTATTATTTAATACCATTTCATATTATTATTTGTTATTGTTTATAATTTTATTACAATGTATATTGTATACGTTGTTGCTTTGGCAATTTCATGCCAATAAAGCAGCTTGAATTTGAATTTGAGAGAGAGAGAGAGAGAGAGACAGAGAGAAGGGGGGACAGAGAGACAGAGAGAGAGAGGGACAGAGAGGGAGAGAGAGAGAGAGAGAGAGAGAGAGAGAGAGAGAGAGAGAAAGGGAGAGAGATGGAGAGGGAGAGGAGAGAGAGAGAGAGAGAGAGCTTGTCTCCACCCTCCTCTAGGTGTCACACCCTGATCTGTTGTTGTCTTTGTGCTTGTCTCCACCCTCCTCTAGGTGTCACACCCTGATCTGTTGTTGTCTTTGTGCTTGTCTCCACCATCCTCTAGGTGTCACACCCTGATCTGTTGTTGTCTTTGTGCTTGTCTCCACCCTCCTCTAGGTGTCACACCCTGATCTGTTGTTGTCTTTGTGCTTGTCTCCACCATCCCCCACAGGTGTCACACCCTGATCTGTTGTTGTCTTTGTGCTTGTCTCCACCATCCTCTAGGTGTCACACCCTGATCTGTTGTTGTCTTTGTGCTTCTCTCCACCCTCCTCTAGGTGTCACACCCTGATCTGTTGTTGTCTTTGTGCTTGTCTCCACCCTCCGCTAGGTGTCACACCCTGATCTGTTGTTGTCTTTGTGCTTGTCTCCACCATCCCCCACAGGTGTCCCACCCTGATCTGTTGTTGTCTTTGTGCTTGTCTCCACCATCCCCCACAGGTGTCCCACCCTGATCTGTTGTTGTCTTTGTGCTTGTCTCCACCCTCCTCTAGGTGTCACACCCTGATCTGTTGTTGTCTTTGTGCTTGTCTCCACCCTCCTCTAGGTGTCACACCCTGATCTGTTGTTGTCTTTGTGCTTGTCTCCACCCTCCTCTAGGTGTCACACCCAGATCTGTTGTTGTCTTTGTGCTTGTCTCCACCATCTTCTAGGTGTCACACCCTGATCTGTTGTTGTCTTTGTGCCTGTCTACACCATCTTCTAGGTGTCACACCCTGATCTGTTGTTGTCTTTGTGCTTGTCTCCACCATCCTCTAGGTGTCACACCCTGATCTGTTGTTGTCTTTGTGCTTGTCTC
>NW_027039427.1:42910-63748 GCF_034236695.1 Oncorhynchus nerka | reverse complement strand
CCAGGCCGTGTCTCTACATCAGGGAAGGAAGAAGACATGATTCACTCCCCAGGCCGTGTCTCTACATCAGGGAAGAAGAAGACATGATTCACTCCCAGGCCGTGTCTCTACATCAGGGAAGAAGACATGATTCACTCCCAGGCCGTGTCTCTACATCAGGGAAGAAGACATGATTCACTCCCAGGCCGTGTCTCTACATCAGGGGAGAAGAAGACATGATTCACTCCCAGGCCGTGTCTCTACATCAGGGGAGAAGAAGACATGATTCACTCCCAGGCCGTGTCTCTACATCAGGGAAGAAGACATGATTCACTCCCAGGCCGTGTCTCTACATCAGGGGAGAAGAAGACATGATTCACTCCCAGGCCGTGTCTCTACATCAGGGGAGAAGAAGACATGATTCACTCCCAGGCCGTGTCTCTACATCAGGGAAGAAGAAGACATGATTCACTCCCAGGCCGTGTCTCTACATCAGGGGAGAAGAAGACATGATTCACTCCCAGGCCGTGTCTCTACATCAGGGAGAAGAAGACATGATTCCCTCCCAGGCCGTGCTCACATCAGGGGAAGAAGACATGATTCACTCCCAGGCCGTGTCTCTACATCAGGGGAGAAGAAGACATGATTCACTCAGGCCGGTCTCTATCAGGAGAAGAGGCACGTGATTCACTCCCAGGCCGTGCCTCTACATCAGGGAGAAGAAGACATGATTCACTCCCAGGCCGTGTCTCTACATCAGGGGAGAAGAAGACATGATTCACTCCCAGGCCGTGTCTCTACATCAGGGAGAAGAAGACATGATTCACTCCCAGGCCGTGTCTCTACATCAGGGGAGAAGAAGACATGATTCACTCCCAGGCCGTGTCTCTACATCAGGGAGAAGAAGACATGATTCACTCCCAGGCCGTGTCTCTACATCAGGGAAGAAGAAGACATGATTCACTCCCAGGCCGTGTCTCTACATCAGGAAGAAGAGAGACATGATTCACTCCTCAGGCCGTGTCTCTACATCAGGGGAGAAGAAGACATGATTCACTCCCAGGCCGTGTCTCTACATCAGGGGAGAAGAAGACATGATTCACTCCCAGGCCGTGTCTCTACATCAGGGGAGAAGAAGACATGATTCACTCCCAGGCCGTGTCTCTACATCAGGGAAGAAGAAGACATGATTCACTCCCAGGCCGTGTCTCTACATCAGGGGAGAAGAAGACATGATTCACTCCCAGGCCGTGTCTCTACATCAGGGAAGAAGACATGATTCACTCCCAGGCCGTGTCTCTACATCAGGGAAGAAGAAGACATGATTCACTCCCGCGGCTCTACACAGGAGAGCATGATCCCCAGCGTGGCCCCATCAGGAAGAAGACATGATTCACACCCAGGCCGTGTCTCTACATCAGGGAAGAAGAAGACATGATTCACTCCCAGGCCGTGTCTCTACATCAGGGGAGAAGAAGACATGATTCACTCCCAGGCCGTGTCTCTACATCAGGGGAGAAGAAGACATGATTCACTCCCAGGCCGTGTCTCTACATCAGGGAAGAAGAAGACATGATTCACTCCCAGGCCGTGTCTCTACATCAGGGGAGAAGAAGACATGATTCACTCCCAGGCCGTGTCTCTACATCAGGGAAGAAGAAGACATGATTCACTCCCAGGCCGTGGTCTCTACATCAGGGAAGAAGACATGATTCACTCCCAGGCCGTGTCTCTACATCAGGGGAGAAGAAGACATGATTCACTCCCAGGCCGTGTCTCTACATCAGGGGAGAAGAAGACATGATTCACTCCCAGGCCGTGTCTCTACATCAGGGAAGAAGAAGACATGATTCACTCCCAGGCCGTGTCTCTACATCAGGGAAGAAGAAGACATGATTCACTCCCAGGCCGTGTCTCTACATCAGGGGAGAAGAAGACATGATTCACTCCCAGGCCGTGTCTCTACATCAGGGAAGAAGAAGACATGATTCACTCCCAGGCCGTGTCTCTACATCAGGGAAGAAGACATGATTCACTCCCAGGCCGTGTCTCTACATCAGGGGAGAAGAAGACATGATTCACTCCCAGGCCGTGTCTCTACATCAGGGGAGAAGAAGACATGATTCACTCCCAGGCCGTGTCTCTACATCAGGGGAGAAGAAGACATGATTCACTCCCAGGCCGTGTCTCTACATCAGGGGAGAAGAAGACATGATTCACTCCCAGGCCGTGTCTCTACATCAGGGAAGAAGACATGATTCACTCCCAGGCCGTGTCTCTACATCAGGGGAGAAGAAGACATGATTCACTCCCAGGCCGTGTCTCTACATCAGGGGAGAAGAAGACATGATTCACTCCCAGGCCGTGTCTCTACATCAGGGGAGAAGAAGACATGATTCACTCCCAGGCCGTGTCTCTACATCAGGGGAGAAGAAGACATGATTCACTCCCAGGCCGTGTCTCTACATCAGGAGAGAAGACATGATTCACTCCCAGGCCGTGTCTCTACATCAGGGGAGAAGAAGACATGATTCACTCCCAGGCCGTGTCTCTACATCAGGGGAGAAGAAGACATGATTCACTCCCAGGCCGTGTCTCTACATCAGGGAAGAAGAAGACATGATTCACTCCCAGGCCGTGTCTCTACATCAGGGAAGAAGAAGACATGATTCACTCCCAGGCCGTGTCTCTACATCAGGGGAGAAGAAGACATGATTCACTCCCAGGCCGTGTCTCTACATCAGGGAAGAAGACATGATTCACTCCCAGGCCGTGTCTCTACATCAGGGAAGAAGACATGATTCACTCCCAGGCCGTGTCTCTACATCAGGGGAGAAGAAGACATGATTCACTCCCAGGCCGTGTCTCTACATCAGGGAAGAAGAAGACATGATTCACTCCCCAGGCCGTGTCTCTACATCAGGGAAGAAGAAGACATGATTCACTCCCAGGCCGTGTCTCTACATCAGGGAGAAGAAGACATGATTCACTCCCAGGCCGTGGCTCTACATCAGGAGAAGAAGACATGATTCACTCCCAGGCCGTGTCTCTACATCAGGGAAGAAGACATGATTCACTCCCAGGCCGTAATCTCTACATCAGGGAAGAAGACATGATTCACTCCCAGGCCGTGTCTCTACATCAGGGAGAAGAAGACATGATTCACTCCCAGGTCGTGTCTCTACATCAGGGAGAAGAAGACATGATTCACTCCCAGGCCGTGTCTCTACATCAGGGAAGAAGAAGACATGATTCACCCAGTGTCTCTACATCAGGAGAAGAAGACATGATTCACTCCCCAGGCCGTGTCTCTACATCAGAGAGAAGACATGATTCACTCCCAGGCCGTGTCTCTACATCAGGAGAAGAAGACATGATTCACTCCCAGGCCGTGTCTCTACATCAGGGGAGAAGAAGACATGATTCACTCCCAGGCCGTGTCTCTACATCAGGGGAGAAGAAGACATGATTCACTCCAGGCCGTGTCTCTACATCAGGGAGAAGAAGACATGATTCACTCCTGTGTCGTGTCTCTACATCAGGGGAGAAGAAGACATGATTCACTCCCAGGCCGTGTCTCTACATCAGGGAGAAGAAGACATGATTCACTCCCAGGCCGTGTCTCTACATCAGGGAAGAAGAAGACATGATTCACTCCCAGGCCGTGTCTCTACATCAGGGGAGAAGAAGACATGATTCACTCCCAGGCCGTGTCTCTACATCAGGGGAGAAGAAGACATGATTCCCTCCCAGGCCGTGTCTCTACATCAGGGGAGAAGAAGACATGATTCACTCCCAGGCCGTGTCTCTACATCAGGGAGAAGAAGACATGATTCACTCCCAGGCCGTGTCTCTACATCAGGGAAGAAGAAGAACTCCCCAGGCCGTGTCTCTACATGATTCACTCCCAGGCCGTGTCTCTACATCAGGAAGAAGAAGACATGATTCACTCCCAGGCCGTGTCTCTACATCAGGGAAGAAGAAGACATGATTCACTCCCAGGCCGTGTCTCTACATCAGGGAAGAAGAAGACATGATTCACTCCCAGGCCGTGTCTCTACATCAGGGAAGAAGAAGACATGATTCACTCCCAGGCCGTGTCTCTACATCAGGGGAGAAGAAGACATGATTCACTCCCAGGCCGTGTCTCTACATCAGGGAAGAAGAAGACATGATTCACTCCCCAGGCCGTGTCTCTACATCAGGGAAGAAGAAGACATGATTCACTCCCAGGCCGTGTCTCTACATCAGGGAAGAAGAAGAAGACATGATTCACTCCCAGGCCGTGTCTCTACATCAGGGAAGAAGAAGACATGATTCACTCCCAGGCCGTGTCTCTACATCAGGGAAGAGATTCAGACATCAGGGAAGAAGAAGACATGATTCACTCCCAGGCCGTGTCTCTACATCAGGGAGAAGAAGACATGATTCACTCCCAGGCCGTGTCTCTACATCAGGGAGAAGAAGACATGATTCACTCCCAGGCCGTGTCTCTACATCAGGGAGAAGAAGACATGATTCACTCCCAGGCCGTGTCTCTACATCAGGGAAGAAGAAGACATGATTCACTCCCCAGGCCGTGTCTCTACATCAGGGAGAAGAAGACATGATTCACTACATCAGGGGAAGAAGACATGATTCACTCCCAGGCCGTGTCTCTACATCAGGGGAGAAGAAGACATGATTCACTCCCAGGCCGTGTCTCTACATCAGGGAAGAAGAAGAAGACATGATTCACTCCCATGCCGTGTCTCTACATCAGGGGAGAAGACATGATTCACTCCCAGGCCGTGTCTCTACATCAGGGGAGAAGACATGATTCACTCCCAGGCCGTGTCTCTACATCAGGAAGAAGACATGATTCACTCCCCAGACCGTGTCTCTACATCAGGGAAGAAGAAGACATGATTCACTCCCAGGCCGTGTCTCTACATCAGGGAGAAGACATGATTCACTCCCAGGCTGTGTCTCTACATCAGGGGAGAAGAAGACATGATTCACTCCCAGGCCGTGTCTCTACATCAGGGAAGAAGAAGACATGATTCACTCCCAGGCCGTGTCTCTACATCAGGGAAGAAGAAGACATGATTCACTCCCAGACCGTGTCTCTACATCAGGGAAGAAGAAGTGTTTTGGTAGATAAGAGTTCAGGTGGACCTTGGCTTCAGCAAAATGCTGGAAAGGAGGGGCGCTGGACAGCAATGACTAAAACCATGAAAAAGGGCTGACCAAGAAACTGATTCAAGGCAGAAAGGTGGTTTTTGCCTGGTTTATCTGTCTGGCCAGTGTGGCTGACTGCCTGGTTTATCTGTCTGGCCGGTGTGGCTGACTGCCTGGTTTATCTGTCTGGCCGGTGTGGCTGACTGCCTGGTTTATCTGTCTGGCCGGTGTGGCTGACTGCCTGGTTTATCTGTCTGGCCTGTGTGGCTGACTGCCTGGTTTAGCTGTCTGGCCTGTGTGGCTCACTGCCTGGTTTAGCTGTTTTGCCGGTGTGGCTGACTGCTTGGTTTAGCTGTCTGGCCGGTGTGGCTGAGGATCTGGCTCCATTAGCATGTCAGGATCTGGCTGCATTAGCGGGTCAGGATCTGTCTCCATTAGCGGGTCAGGATCTGTCTCCATTAGCGGGTCAGGATCTGGCTGCCTGACCTTTCAGCAAATGACCAGCAGGTAGGAAATATCCCAGATTGTGCCTTTTCAACAGTTTAAAAATCCCAGATTGTGCCTTTACCAGGTTAAAACACACACACACACACACACACACACACACACACACACACACACACACACACACACACACACGAGATCAGGTCTGTTTTCCCCACAGAGAAACAAATGATCCCTGCAGGAATTCCGATGAGCTTTAGATGTTTACAACTCTTTGATGTGGAGAGTTTGTGGTCTGCTAATGCTCATCATCCACTACACAACAGACATCTTAATATCATCAACACATCTTCAACGGCATCTTCATGGGGGGGGCTCACTACAATGGCTTTAACTTCCAAGAATCAGAATTTAGTAAAAACATACGTATCTCTGGGTGGTCGAAGGTTTGAAAACTCAACAGTTAAGAAACCAACAGGATGCCTGGTTAAATCTGTCACTGTGTTTTAATGGTACCATATCGCTGGCTGCCTGGTTAAATCTGTCACTGTGTTTTAATGGTACCATATCGGCTGGCTGCCTGGTTAAATCTGTCACTGTGTTTTAATGGTACCCATATCACTGGCTGCCTGGTTAAATCTGTCACTGTGTTTTAATGGTACCATATCGCTGGCTGGCTGCCTGGTTAAATCTGTCACTGTGTTTTAATGGTACCATATCGCTGGCTGGATGCCTGGTTAAATCTGTCACTGTGTTTTAATGGTACCATATCGGGCTGCCTGGTTAAATCTGTCACTGTGTTTTAATGGTACCATATCGCTGGCTGCCTGGTTAAATCTGTCACTGTGTTTTAATGGTACCATATCGCTGGCTGCCTGGTTAAATCTGTCACTGTGTTTAATGGTACCATATCACTGGCTGGCTGCCTGGTTAAATCTGTCACTGTGTTTTAATGGTACCATATCGCTGGCTGCCTGGTTAAATCTGTCACTGTGTTTTAATGGTACCATATCGCTGGCTGCCTGGTTAAATCTGTCACTGTGTTTTAATGGTACCATCGCTGGCTGGCTGCCTGGTTAAATCTGTCACTGTGTTTTAATGGTACCATATCGCTGGCTGGCTGCCTGGTTAAATCTGTCACTGTGTTTTAATGGTACCATATCGCTGGCTGCCTGGTTAAATCTGTCACTGTGTTTTAATGGTACCATATCACTGGCTGGCTGCCTGGTTAAATCTGTCACTGTGTTTTAATGGTACCATATCACTGGCTGGCTGCCTGGTTAAATCTGTCACTGTGTTTTAATGGTACCATATCGCTGGCTGGCTGCCTGGTTAAATCTGTCACTGTGTTTTAATGGGGACCATATCGGGCTGCCTGGTTAAATCTGTCACTGTGTTTTAATGGTACCATATCGCTGGCTGGCTGCCTGGTTAAATCTGTCACTGTGTTTTAATGGTACCATATCGCTGGCTGCCTGGTTAAATCTGTCACTGTGTTTTAATGGTACCATATCGCTGGCTGGCTGCCTGGTTAAATCTGTCACTGTGTTTTAATGGTACTATATCGCTGGCTGGCTGCCTGGTTAAATCTGTCACTGTGTTTTAATGGTACCATATCGCTAGCTGCCTGGTTAAATCTGTCACTGTGTTTTAATGGGACCATATCGCTGGCTGGCTGCCTGGTTAAATCTGTCACTGTGTCTTAATGGGACCATATCGCTGGCTGGCTGCCTGGTTAAATCTGTCACTGTGTTTTAATGGTACCATATCGCTGGCTGGCTGCCTGGTTAAATCTGTCACTGTGTCTTAATGGGACCATATCGCTGGCTGGCTGCCTGGTTAAATCTGTCACTGTGTTTTAATGGTACCATATCACTGGCTGGCTGCCTGGTTAAATCTGTCACTGTGTTTTAATGGTACCATATCACTGGCTGGCTGCCTGGTTAAATCTGTCACTGTGTTTTAATGGTACCATATCGCTGGCTGCCTGGTTAAATCTGTCACTGTGTTTTAATGGTACCATATCGCTGGCTGGCTGCCTGGTTAAATCTGTCACTGTGTTTTAATGGTACCATATCGCTGGCTGGCTGCCTGGTTAAATCTGTCACTGTGTTTTAATGGTACCATATCGCTGGCTGCCTGGTTAAATCTGTCACTGTGTTTTAATGGTACCATATCGCTGGCTGCCTGGTTAAATCTGTCACTGTGTTTTAATGGTACCATATCGCTGGCTGCCTGGTTAAATCTGTCACTGTGTTTTAATGGTACCATATCGCTGGCTGCCTGGTTAAATCTGTCACTGTGTTTTAATGGTACCATATCACTGGCTGCCTGGTTAAATCTGTCACTGTGTTTTAATGGTACCATATCGCTGGCTGCCTGGTTAAATCTGTCACTGTGTTTTAATGGTACCATATCCCTGGCTGCCTGGTTAAATCTGTCACTGTGTTTTAATGGTACCATATCGCTGGCTGCCTGGTTAAATCTGTCACTGTGTTTTAATGGTACCATATCACTGGCTGGCTGCCTGGTTAAATCTGTCACTGTGTTTTAATGGTACCATATCGCTGGCTGCTGCCTGGTTAAATCTGTCACTGTGTTTTAATGGTACCATATCGCTGGCTGGCTGGTTAAATCCACTGTGTTTTAATGGTACCATCGCTGGCTTCCTGGTTAAATCTGTCACTGTGTTTTAATGGGACCATATCGCTGGCTGCCTGGTTAAATCTGTCACTGTGTTTTAATGGTACCATATCGCTGGCTGGCTGCCTGGTTAAATCTGTCACTGTGTTTTAATGGTACCATATCGCTGGCTGGCTGCCTGGTTAAATCTGTCACTGTGTTTTAATGGTACCATATCGCTGGCTGCCTGGTTAAATCTGTCACTGTGTTTTAATGGGACCATATCGCTGGCTGCCTGGTTAAATCTGTCACTGTGTTTTAATGGTACCATATCGCTGGCTGCCTGGTTAAATCTGTCACTGTGTTTTAATGGTACCATATCGCTGGCTGCCTGGTTAAATCTGTCACTGTGTTTTAATGGTACCATATCGCTGGCTGCCTGGTTAAATCTGTCACTGTGTTTTAATGGTACCATATCGCTGGCTGCCTGGTTAAATCTGTCACTGTGTTTTAATGGTACCATATCGCTGGCTGCCTGGTTAAATCTGTCACTGTGTTTTAATGGTACCATATCGCTGGCTGCCTGGTTAAATCTGTCACTGTGTTTTAATGGTACCATATCGCTGGCTGGCTGCCTGGTTAAATCTGTCACTGTGTTTTAATGGTACCATATCACTGGCTGGCTGCCTGGTTAAATCTGTCACTGTGTTTTAATGGTACCATATCGCTGGCTGGCTGCCTGGTTAAATCTGTCACTGTGTTTTAATGGTACCATATCGCTGGCTGCCTGGTTAAATCTGTCACTGTGTTTTAATGGTACCATATCGCTGGCTGCCTGGTTAAATCTGTCACTGTGTTTTAATGGTACCATATCGCTGGCTGCCTGGTTAAATCTGTCACTGTGTTTTAATGGTACCATATCGCTGGCTGCCTGGTTAAATCTGTCACTGTGTTTTAATGGTACCATATCGCTGGCTGCCTGGTTAAATCTGTCACTGTGTTTTAATGGTACCATATCGCTGGCTGCCTGGTTAAATCTGTCACTGTGTTTTAATGGTACCATATCGCTGGCTGCCTGGTTAAATCTGTCACTGTGTTTTAATGGTACCATATCGCTGGCTGCCTGGTTAAATCTGTCACTGTGTTTTAATGGTACCATATCGCTGGCTGCCTGGTTAAATCTGTCACTGTGTTTTAATGGTACCATATCGCTGGCTGCCTGGTTAAATCTGTCACTGTGTTTTAATGGTACCATATCGCTGGCTGCCTGGTTAAATCTGTCACTGTGTTTTAATGGTACCATATCGCTGGCTGGCTGCTGGTTAAATCTGTCACTGTGTTTTAATGGTACCATATCGCTGGCTGCCTGGTTAAATCTGTCACTGTGTTTTAATGGTACCATATCGCTGGCTGCCTGGTTAAATCTGTCACTGTGTTTTAATGGTACCATATCGCTGGCTGCCTGGTTAAATCTGTCACTGTGTTTTAATGGTACCATATCGCTGGCTGCCTGGTTAAATCTGTCACTGTGTTTTAATGGTACCATATCGCTGGCTGCCTGGTTAAATCTGTGTTTTAATGGTACCATATCTGGCTGGCTGCCTGGTTAAATCTGTCACTGTGTTTTAATGGTACCATATCACTGGCTGCCTGGTTAAATCTGTCACTGTGTTTTAATGGTACCATATCGCTGGCTGCCTGGTTAAATCTGTCACTGTGTTTTAATGGTACCATATCACTGGCTGCCTGGTTAAATCTGTCACTGTGTTTTAATGGTACCATATCGGCTGGCTGCCTGGTTAAATCTGTCACTGTGTTTTAATGGTACCATATCGCTGGCTGCCTGGTTAAATCTGTCACTGTGTTTTAATGGTACCATATCGCTGGCTGCCTGGTTAAATCTGTCACTGTGTTTTAATGGTACCATATCGCTGGCTGCCTGGTTAAATCTGTCACTGTGTTTTAATGGTACCATATCGCTGGCTGCCTGGTTAAATCTGTCACTGTGTTTTAATGGTACCATATCGCTGGCTGCCTGGTTAAATCTGTCACTGTGTTTTAATGGTACCATATCGCTGGCTGCCTGGTTAAATCTGTCACTGTGTTTTAATGGTACCATATCGCTGGCTGCCTGGTTAAATCTGTCACTGTGTTTTAATGGTACCATATCACTGGCTGGCCCTGGTTAAATCTGTCACTGTGTTTTAATGGTACCATATCACTGGCTGGCTGCCTGGTTAAATCTGTCACTGTGTTTTAATGGTACCATATCACTGGCTGCCTGGTTAAATCTGTCACTGTGTTTTAATGGTACCATATCGCTGGCTGCCTGGTTAAATCTGTCACTGTGTTTTAATGGTACCATATCACTGGCTGCCTGGTTAAATCTGTCACTGTGTTTTAATGGTACCATATCGGCTGGCTGCCTGGTTAAATCTGTCACTGTGTTTTAATGGTACCATATCGCTGGCTGGGTTAAATCTGTCACTGTGTTTTAAATATCTGGCTGCCTGGTTAAATCACTGTGTTTTAATGGTACCATATCGCTGGCTGGCCTGGTTAAATCTGTCACTGTGTTTTAATGGTACCATATCACTGGCTGCCTGGTTAAATCTGTCACTGTGTTTTAATGGTACCATATCGCTGGCTGCCTGGTTAAATCTGTCACTGTGTTTTAATGGTACCATATCTGGCTCAAATGTCACTGTTTTTAATGGTACCATATCGCTGGCTGCCTGGTTAAATCTGTCACTGTGTTTTAATGGTACCATATCGCTGGCTGGCCCTGGTTAAATCTGTCACTGTGTTTTAATGGTACCATATCGCTGGCTGCCTGGTTAAATCTGTCACTGTGTTTTAATGGTACCATATCGCTGGCTGCCTGGTTAAATCTGTCACTGTGTTTTAATGGTACCATATCACTGGCTGGCTGCCTGGTTAAATCTGTCACTGTGTTTTAATGGTACCATATCGCTGGCTGCCTGGTTAAATCTGTCACTGTGTTTTAATGGTACCATATCACTGGCTGCCTGGTTAAATCTGTCACTGTGTTTTAATGGTACCAAAAATCTGTCACTGTGTTTTAATGGTACCATATCGCTGGCTGCCTGGTTAAATCTGTCACTGTGTTTTAATGGTACCATATCGCTGGCTGGCTGCCTGGTTAAATCTGTCACTGTGTTTTAATGGTACCATATCGCTGGCTGGCTGCTGGTTAAATCTGTCACTGTGTTTTAATGGTACCATATCGCTGGCTGCCTGGTTAAATCTGTCACTGTGTTTTAATGGTACCATATCGCTGGCTGGCCCTGGTTAAATCTGTCACTGTGTTTTAATGGTACCATATCACTGGCTGCCTGGTTAAATCTGTCACTGTGTTTTAATGGTACCATATCGCTGGCTGCCTGGTTAAATCTGTCACTGTGTTTTAATGGTACCATATCGCTGGCTGCCTGGTTAAATCTGTCACTGTGTTTTAATGGTACCATATCACTGGCTGGCTGCCTGGTTAAATCTGTCACTGTGTTTTAATGGTACCATATCGCTGGCTGGCTGCCTGGTTAAATCTGTCACTGTGTTTTAATGGTACCATATCGCTGGCTGGCTGCCTGGTTAAATCTGTCACTGTGTTTTAATGGTACCATATCGCTGGCTGCCTGGTTAAATCTGTCACTGTGTTTTAATGGTACCATATCGCTGGCTGCCTGGTTAAATCTGTCACTGTGTTTTAATGGTACCATATCGCTGGCTGGCTGCCTGGTTAAATCTGTCACTGTGTTTTAATGGTACCATATCGCTGGCTGGCTGGTTAAATCTGTCACTGTGTTTTAATGGTACCATATCGCTGGCTTCCTGGTTAAATCTGTCACTGTGTTTTAATGGTACCATATCGCTGGCTGCCTGGTTAAATCTGTCACTGTGTTTTAATGGTACCATATCGCTGGCTGGCCCTGGTTAAATCTGTCACTGTGTTTTAATGGTACCATATCGCTGGCTGCCTGGTTAAATCTGTCACTGTGTTTTAATGGTACCATATCGCTGGCTGGCTGCCTGGTTAAATCTGTCACTGTGTTTTAATGGTACCATATCACTGGCTGGCTGCCTGGTTAAATCTGTCACTGTGTTTTAATGGTACCATATCACTGGCTGCCTGGTTAAATCTGTCACTGTGTTTTAATGGTACCATATCGCTGGCTGCCTGGTTAAATCTGTCACTGTGTTTTAATGGTACCATATCGCTGGCTGCCTGGTTAAATCTGTCACTGTGTTTTAATGGTACCATATCGCTGGCTGGCTGGTTAAATCTGTCACTGTGTTTTAATGGTACCATATCGCTGGCTGGCTGCCTGGTTAAATCTGTCACTGTGTTTTAATGGTACCATATCGCTGGCTGGCTGCCTGGTTAAATCTGTCACTGTGTTTTAATGGTACCATATCGCTGGCTGCCTGGTTAAATCTGTCACTGTGTTTTAATGGTACCATATCGCTGGCTGCCTGGTTAAATCTGTCACTGTGTTTTAATGGTACCATATCGCTGGCTGCCTGGTTAAATCTGTCACTGTGTTTTAATGGTACCATATCGCTGGCTGGCTGCCTGGTTAAATCTGTCACTGTGTTTTAATGGTACCATATCACTGGCTGCCTGGTTAAATCTGTCACTGTGTTTTAATGGTACCATATCGCTGGCTGCCTGGTTAAATCTGTCACTGTGTTTTAATGGTACCATATCGCTGGCTGCCTGGTTAAATCTGTCACTGTGTTTTAATGGTACCATATCACTGGCTGGCTGCCTGGTTAAATCTGTCACTGTGTTTTAATGGTACCATATCGCTGGCTGCCTGGTTAAATCTGTCACTGTGTTTTAATGGTACCATATCGCTGGCTGGCTGGTTAAATCTGTCACTGTGTTTTAATGGTACCATGGGCTGCCTGGTTACTGTCACTGTGTTTTAATGGTACCATATCGCTGGCTGCCTGGTTAAATCTGTCACTGTGTTTTAATGGTACCATATCGCTGGCTGGCTGCCTGGTTAAATCTGTCACTGTGTTTTAATGGTACCATATCGCTGGCTGGCTGCCTGGTTAAATCTGTCACTGTGTTTTAATGGTACCATATCGCTGGCTGCCTGGTTAAATCTGTCACTGTGTTTTAATGGTACCATATCGCTGGCTGCCTGGTTAAATCTGTCACTGTGTTTTAATGGTACCATATCGCTGGCTGCCTGGTTAAATCTGTCACTGTGTTTTAATGGTACCATATCTGGCTGCCTGGTTAAATCTGTCACTGTTTTTAATGGTACCATATCGCTGGCTGCCTGGTTAAATCTGTCACTGTGTTTTAATGGTACCATATCTGGCTGGCTGCCTGGTTAAATCTGTCACTGTGTTTTAATGGTACCATATCGCTGGCTGCCTGGTTAAATCTGTCACTGTGTTTTAATGGTACCATATCGCTGGCTGGCTGCTGGTTAAATCTGTCACTGTGTTTTAATGGTACCATATCGCTGGCTGCCCTGGTTAAATCTGTCACTGTGTTTTAATGGTACCATATCACTGGCTGCCTGGTTAAATCTGTCACTGTGTTTTAATGGTACCATATCGCTGGCTGCCTGGTTAAATCTGTCACTGTGTTTTAATGGTACCATATCGCTGGCTGCCTGGTTAAATCTGTCACTGTGTTTTAATGGTACCATATCGCTGGCTGCCTGGTTAAATCTGTCACTGTGTTTTAATGGTACCATATCGGCTGGCTGCCTGGTTAAATCTGTCACTGTGTTTTAATGGTACCATATCGCTGGCTGCCTGGTTAAATCTGTCACTGTGTTTTAATGGTACCATATCGCTGGCTGCCTGGTTAAATCTGTCACTGTGTTTTAATGGTACCATGCCTGTTGGGATCGCTGGCTGCCTGGTTAAATCTGTCACTGTGTTTTAATGGTACCATATCGCTGGCTGCCTGGTTAAATCTGTCACTGTGTTTTAATGGTACCACGCTGGCTGGCCTGGTTAAATCTGTCACTGTTTTTAATGGTACCATATCGCTGGCTGCCTGGTTAAATCTGTCACTGTGTTTTAATGGTACCATATCGCTGGCTGCCTGGTTAAATCTGTCACTGTGTTTTAATGGTACCATATCACTGGCTGCCTGGTTAAATCTGTCACTGTGTTTTAATGGTACCATATCGCTGGCTGCCTGGTTAAATCTGTCACTGTGTTTTAATGGTACCATATCGCTGGCTGCCTGGTTAAATCTGTCACTGTGTTTTAATGGTACCATATCGCTGGCTGCCTGGTTAAATCTGTCACTGTGTTTTAATGGTACCATATCGGCTGGCTGCCTGGTTAAATCTGTCACTGTGTTTTAATGGTACCATATCGCTGGCTGGCCTGGTTAAATCTGTCACTGTGTTTTAATGGTACCATATCGCTGGCTGCCTGGTTAAATCTGTCACTGTGTTTTAATGGTACCATATCACTGGCTGGCTGCCTGGTTAAATCTGTCACTGTGTTTTAATGGTACCATATCGCTGGCTGCCTGGTTAAATCTGTCACTGTGTTTTAATGGTACCATATCGCTGGCTGGCCCTGGTTAAATCTGTCACTGTGTTTTAATGGTACCATATCGCTGGCTGCCTGGTTAAATCTGTCACTGTGTTTTAATGGTACCATATCGCTGGCTGCCTGGTTAAAATCTGTCACTGTGTTTTAATGGTACCATATCGCTGGCTGGCTGCCTGGTTAAATCTGTCACTGTGTTTTAATGGTACCATATCACTGGCTGCCTGGTTAAATCTGTCACTGTGTTTTAATGGTACCATATCACTGGCTGCCTGGTTAAATCTGTCACTGTGTTTTAATGGTACCATATCGCTGGCTGCCTGGTTAAATCTGTCACTGTGTTTTAATGGGACCATATCGCTGGCTGCCTGGTTAAATCTGTCACTGTGTTTTAATGGTACCATCGGCCATATCACTGGCTGCCTGGTTAAATCTGTCACTGTGTTTTAATGGTACCATATCACTGGCTGCCTGGTTAAATCTGTCACTGTGTTTTAATGGTACCATATCACTGGCTGCCTGGTTAAATCTGTCACTGTGTTTTAATGGTACCATATCGCTGGCTGCCTGGTTAAATCTGTCACTGTGTTTTAATGGTACCATATCACTGGCTGGCTGCCTGGTTAAATCTGTCACTGTGTTTTAATGGTACCATATCGGCTGGCTGCCTGGTTAAATCTGTCACTGTGTTTTAATGGTACCATACGCTGGCTGCCTGGTTAAATCTGTCACTGTGTTTTAATGGTACCATATCGCTGGCTGCCTGGTTAAATCTGTCACTGTGTTTTAATGGTACCATATCGCTGGCTGCCTGGTTAAATCTGTCACTGTGTTTTAATGGTACCATATCGCTGGCTGGCTGCCTGGTTAAATCTGTCACTGTGTTTTAATGGTACCATATCGCTGGCTGCCTGGTTAAATCTGTCACTGTGTTTTAATGGTACCATATCGCTGGCTGCCTGGTTAAATCTGTCACTGTGTTTTAATGGTACCATATCACTGGCTGCCTGGTTAAATCTGTCACTGTGTTTTAATGGTACCATATCGCTGGCTGCCTGGTTAAATCTGTCACTGTGTTTTAATGGTACCATATCACTGGCTGCCTGGTTAAATCTGTCACTGTGTTTTAATGGTACCATATCACTGGCTGCCTGTTAAATCTGTCACTGTGTTTTAATGGTACCATATCACTGGCTGCCTGGTTAAATCGTCACTGTGTTTTAATGGTACCATATCACTGGCTGCCTGGTTAAATCTGTCACTGTGTTTTAATGGTACCATATCGCTGGCTGCCTGGTTAAATCTGTCACTGTGTTTTAATGGTACCATATCACTGGCTGCCTGGTTAAATCTGTCACTGTGTTTTAATGGTACCATATCGCTGGCTGCCTGGTTAAATCTGTCACTGTGTTTTAATGGTACCATATCGGCTGGCTGCCTGGTTAAATCTGTCACTGTGTTTTAATGGTACCATATCACTGGCTGGCTGCCTGGTTAAATCTGTCACTGTGTTTTAATGGTACCATATCGCTGGCTGCCTGGTTAAATCTGTCACTGTGTTTTAATGGTACCATATCGCTGGCTGCCTGGTTAAATCTGTCACTGTGTTTTAATGGTACCATATCTGCTGGCTGGCTGCCTGGTTAAATCTGTCACTGTGTTTTAATGGTACCATATCGCTGGCTGGCTGCCTGGTTAAATCTGTCACTGTGTTTTAATGGTACCATATCGCTGGCTGGCTGCCTGGTTAAATCTGTCACTGTGTTTTAATGGTACCATATCGCTGGCTGCCTGGTTAAATCTGTCACTGTGTTTTAATGGTACCATATCGCTGGCTGCCTGGTTAAATCTGTCACTGTGTTTTAATGGTACCATACTGGCTGGCTGCCTGGTTAAATCTGTCACTGTGTTTTAATGGTACCATCGCTGCTGGCTGCCTGGTTAAATCTGTCACTGTGTTTTAATGGTACCATATCACTGGCTGCCTGGTTAAATCTGTCACTGTGTTTTAATGGTACCATATCACTGGCTGGCTGCCTGGTTAAATCTGTCACTGTGTTTTAATGGTACCATATCACTGGCTGGCTGCCTGGTTAAATCTGTCACTGTGTTTTAATGGTACCATATCGCTGGCTGCCTGGTTAAATCTGTCACTGTGTTTTAATGGTACCATATCGCTGGCTACCTGGTTAAATCTGTCACTGTGTTTTAATGGTACCATATGGCTGGCTGCCTGGTTAAATCACTGTGTTTTAATGGTACCATATCGCTGGCTGGCTGCCTGGTTAAATCTGTCACTGTGTTTTAATGGTACCATATCGCTGGCTGCCCTGGTTAAATCTGTCACTGTGTTTTAATGGTACCATATCGCTGGCTGCCTGGTTAAATCTGTCACTGTGTTTTAATGGTACCATATCGCTGGCTGCCTGGTTAAATCTGTCACTGTGTTTTAATGGTACCATATCGCTGGCTGGCTGTGTTTTAATGGTACCTGGTTAAATCTGTCACTGTGTTTTTAATGGTACCATATCGCTGGCTGCCTGGTTAAATCTGTCACTGTGTTTTAATGGTACACTGGCTGCCTGGTTAAATCTGTCACTGTGTTTTAATGGTACCATATCACTGGCTGCCTGGTTAAATCTGTCACTGTGTTTTAATGGTACCATATCGGCTGGCTGCCTGGTTAAATCTGTCACTGTGTTTTAATGGTACCATATCGCTGGCTGCCTGGTTAAATCTGTCACTGTGTTTTAATGGTACCATATCACTGGCTGGCTGCCTGGTTAAATCTGTCACTGTGTTTTAATGGTACCATATCGCTGGCTGGCTGCCTGGTTAAATCTGTCACTGTGTTTTAATGGTACCATATCGCTGGCTGCCTGGTTAAATCTGCTGTGTTTTAATGGTACCATATCGCTGGCTGCCTGGTTAAATCTGTCACTGTGTTTTAATGGTACCATATCACTGGCTGGCTGCCTGGTTAAATCTGTCACTGTGTTTTAATGGTACCATATCGCTGGCTGCCTGGTTAAATCTGTCACTGTGTTTTAATGGTACCATATCGCTGGCTGCCTGGTTAAATCTGTCACTGTGTTTTAATGGTACCATATCGCTGGCTGCCTGGTTAAATCTGTCACTGTGTTTTAATGGTACCATACCGCTGGCTGCCTGGTTAAATCTGTCACTGTGTTTTAATGGTACCATATCGCTGGCTGCCTGGTTAAATCTGTCACTGTGTTTTAATGGTACCATATCGCTGGCTGCCTGGTTAAATCTGTCACTGTGTTTTAATGGTACCATATCACTGGCTGCCTGGTTAAATCTGTCACTGTGTTTTAATGGTACCATGCTGGCTGCCTGGTTAAATCTGTCACTGTGTTTTAATGGTACCATATCGCTGGCTGCCTGGTTAAATCTGTCACTGTGTTTTAATGGTACCATATCGCTGGCTGCCTGGTTAAATCTGTCACTGTGTTTTAATGGTACCATATCGCTGGCTGCCTGGTTAAATCTGTCACTGTGTTTTTAATGGTACCATATCGCTGGCTGGCTGCCTGGTTAAATCTGTCACTGTGTTTTAATGGTACCATATCGCTGGCTGCCTGGTTAAATCTGTCACTGTGTTTTAATGGTACCATATCGCTGGCTGCCTGGTTAAATCTGTCACTGTGTTTTAATGGTACCATATGGCTGGCTGCCTGGTTAAATCTGTCACTGTGTTTTAATGGTACCTATCGCTGGCTGCCTGGTTAAATCTGTCACTGTGTTTTAATGGTACCATATCGCTGGCTGGCTGGTTAAATCTGTCACTGTGTTTTAATGGTACCATATCACTGGCTGCCTGGTTAAATCTGTCACTGTGTTTTAATGGTACCATATCACTGGCTGCCTGGTTAAATCTGTCACTGTGTTTTAATGGTACCATACCGCTGGCTGCCTGGTTAAATCTGTCACTGTGTTTTAATGGTACCATATCACTGGCTGCCTGGTTAAATCTGTCACTGTGTTTTAATGGTACCATATCACTGGCTGCCTGGTTAAATCTGTCACTGTGTTTTAATGGTACCATATCACTGGCTGGCTGCCTGGTTAAATCTGTCACTGTGTTTTAATGGTACCATATCGCTGGCTGCCTGGTTAAATCTGTCACTGTGTTTTAATGGTACCATATCACTGGGTTAAATCTGTCACTGTGTTTTAATGGTACCATATCGCTGGCTGCCTGGTTAAATCTGTCACTGTGTTTTAATGGTACCATATCACTGGCTGGCTGCCTGGTTAAATCTGTCACTGTGTTTTAATGGTACCATATCGCTGGCTGGCTGCCTGGTTAAATCTGTCACTGTGTTTTAATGGTACCATATCACTGGCTGCCTGGTTAAATCTGTCACTGTGTTTTAATGGTACCATATCACTGGCTGCCTGGTTAAATCTGTCACTGTGTTTTAATGGTACCATGGCTGCCTGGTTAAATCTGTCACTGTGTTTTAATGGTACCATATCACTGGCTGCCTGGTTAAATCTGTCACTGTGTTTTAATGGTACCATATCGCTGGCTGCCTGGTTAAATCTGTCACTGTGTTTTAATGGTACCATATCACTGGCTGCCTGGTTAAATCTGTCACTGTGTTTTAATGGTACCATATCACTGGCTGGCTGCCTGGTTAAATCTGTCACTGTGTTTTAATGGTACCATATCACTGGCTGCCTGGTTAAATCTGTCACTGTGTTTTAATGGTACCATATCACTGGCTGGCTGCCTGGTTAAATCTGTCACTGTGTTTTAATGGTACCATATCGCTGTGGCTGCCTGGTTAAATCTGTCACTGTGTTTTAATGGTACCATATCGCTGGCTGGCCTGGTTAAATCTGTCACTGTGTTTTAATGGTACCATGCTGGCTGCCTGGTTAAATCTGTCACTGTGTTTTAATGGTACCATATCACTGGCTGCCTGGTTAAATCTGTCACTGTGTTTTAATGGTACCATATCACTGGCTGCCTGGTTAAATCTGTCACTGTGTTTTAATGGTACCATACCACTGGCTGCCTGGTTAAATCTGTCACTGTGTTTTAATGGTACCATATCGCTGGCTGGCTGCCTGGTTAAATCTGTCACTGTGTTTTAATGGTACCATATCACTGGCTGCCTGGTTAAATCTGTCACTGTGTTTTAATGGTACCATACCACTGGCTGCCTGGTTAAATCTGTCACTGTGTTTTAATGGTACCATATCGCTGGCTGCCTGGTTAAATCTGTCACTGTGTTTTAATGGTACCATATCGCTGGCTGCCTGGTTAAATCTGTCACTGTGTTTTAATGGTACCATATCACTGGCTGCCTGGTTAAATCTGTCACTGTGTTTTAATGGTACCATCTGGCTGCCTGGTTAAATCTGTCACTGTTTTTAATGGTACCATACCACTGGCTGCCTGGTTAAATCTGTCACTGTGTTTTAATGGTACCATATCGCTGGCTGCCTGGTTAAATCTGTCACTGTGTTTTAATGGTACCATATCACTGGCTGCCTGGTTAAATCTGTCACTGTGTTTTAATGGTACCATACCACTGGCTGCCTGGTTAAATCTGTCACTGTGTTTTAATGGTACCATATCGCTGGCTGGCTGCCTGGTTAAATCTGTCACTGTGTTTTAATGGTACCATATCACTGGCTGCCTGGTTAAATCTGTCACTGTGTTTTAATGGTACCATATCACTGGCTGCCTGGTTAAATCTGTCACTGTGTTTTAATGGTACCATATCACTGGCTGCCTGGTTAAATCTGTCACTGTGTTTTAATGGTACCATATCGCTGGCTGCCTGGTTAAATCTGTCACTGTGTTTTAATGGTACCATATCGCTGGCTGCCTGGTTAAATCTGTCACTGTGTTTTAATGGTACCATATCACTGGCTGCCTGGTTAAATCTGTCACTGTGTTTTAATGGTACCATATCACTGGCTGCCTGGTTAAATCTGTCACTGTGTTTTAATGGTACCATATCACTGGCTGCCTGGTTAAATCTGTCACTGTGTTTTAATGGTACCATATCACTGGCTGCCTGGTTAAATCTGTCA
>NW_027039427.1:25410-37910 GCF_034236695.1 Oncorhynchus nerka | reverse complement strand
CATATCCTCCTCCATCTTCTCCCCCAGCCTCAGAGCCTCTCTGAGGTGTTTCAACAGCTATAGTATCGTGACTGTGGGAAAAGTAGGGCTGTCCCACAAAACAATATATATATATTGATCGACCAAAAGTAGTCTGTTCTTTGGACCAATGGATTGGTCAAAATGTTTTTACGTGTATTGTTCCATACCTATGTATGTGAGCTTGTCTGATGCTTTAAGTGTACGGTTTGATGAAATATGACAAATGCCTCAAGAGGGCGCCAGAAATCTAGATAAACAAAAAAAACAACCTGACCCAACTATTCACCTCCTGCTCCTGCTGGCTCTCAGATTCTGCCGTTGCTCTCCTGAAGTTGCTAACAGGCACATCAGCAACCTTTCTCATGTTGAAAGATATCTTACCATCTCTACCCATCTACGTGCCAGTTATGGTTGAATATATCTGCCATCTCTACCCATCTATGTGCCAGTTATGGTTGAATATATCTTACCATCTCTAGTCCAGTTATGGTTGAATATATCTTACCATCTCTACCCATCTATGTGCCAGTTATGGTTGAATATATCTTACCATCTCTACCCATCTAGGTGCCAGTTATGGTTTTATGGTTAAGGTTGAATATATCTTACCATCTAACGTGCCAGTTATGGTTGAATATATCTTACCATCTCTACCCATCTACGTGCCAGTTATGGTTGAATATATCTTACCATCTCTACCCATCTACGTGCCAGTTATGGTTGAATATATCTTACCATCTCTACCCATCATGTGCCAGTTATGGTTGAATATATCTTACCATCTCTACCCATCTATGTGCCAGTTATGGTTGAATATATCTTACCATCTCTACCCATCTACGTGCCAGTTATGGTTGAATATATCTTACCATCTCTACCCATCTATGTGCCAGTTATGGTTGAATATATCCCATCTCTACCCATCTACGTGCCAGTTATGGTTGAATATATCTTACCATCTCTACCCATCTATGTGCCAGTTATGGTTGAATATATCTTACCATCTCTACCCATCTAGGTGCCAGTTATGGTTTTATGGTTAAGGTTGAATATATCTTACCATCTCTACCCATCTACGTGCCAGTTATGGTTGAATATATCTTACCATCTCTACCCATCTACGTCAGTTATGGTTGAATATATCTTACCATCTCTACCCATCTACGTGCTATCTACGTGCCAAGCTATGGTTGAATATATCTTACCATCTCTATCCATCTACGTGCCAGTTATGGTTGAATATATCTTACCATCTCTACCCATCTACCTGCCAGTTATGGTTGAATATATCTTACCATCTCTACCCATCTACGTGCCAGTTATGGTTGAATATATCTTACCATCTCTACCCATCTATGTGCCAGTTATGGTTGAATATATCTTACCATCTCTACCCATCTACCTGCCAGTTATGGTTGAATATATCTTACCATCTCTACCCATCTACGTGCCAGTTATGGTTGAATATATCTTACCATCTCTACCCATCTACGTGCCAGTTATGGTTGAATATATATTACCATCTCTACCCATCTATGTGCCAGTTATGGTTGAATATATCTTACCATCTCTACCCATCTACGTGCCAGTTATGGCTGAATATATCTTACCATCTCTACCCATCTACGTGCCAGTTATGGTTGAATATATATTATTTCTAATATTATGGTTGAATATATCTTACCATCTCTACCCAACTCAGTTATGGTTTTATGGTTAAGGTTGAATATATCTTACCATCTCTACCCATCTACTGCTGGTTGAATATATCTTACCATCTCTACCCATCTACGTGCCAGGGTTGGTTGAATATATCTGAGTCCCTGTATGTGAGACCATCTGTGGAAGTTATGGTGTTGGATGGCCATGGTTGAATATATCTTACCATCTCTACGTGCACTGTTATGGTTTTTGAAATATGACTGTCCTGACTCTCCTCATTAAAAATCCCATCTACGTGCCAGTTATGGTTTTATGGTTATGGTTGAATATATATCTTATGGTTATGAATATATGTTACCATCTCTACCCATCTACGTGCCAGTTATGGTTGAATATATCTCTCTCTACCCAATTTTATGGTTATGGTAATCTCAATCACCAACCTCTCATGTTGGTTGAATAATCCCATCTCTACCCATCTATGTGCCAGTTATGGTTGAATATATCTTACCTCTCTACCATCTATTGCCAGTTATGGTTGAATATATCTTACCATCTCTACCCATCTACGTGCCAGTTA
Source organism: Oncorhynchus nerka (assembly GCF_034236695.1). Taxonomy (NCBI): domain Eukaryota; kingdom Metazoa; phylum Chordata; class Actinopteri; order Salmoniformes; family Salmonidae; genus Oncorhynchus; species Oncorhynchus nerka. The sequence goes on along the minus strand of NW_027039427.1, from coordinate 35,647 downwards.
TGGTTAAGGTTGAATATATCTTTACCATCTCTACCCATCTACACCATCTACGCATCTACCTGCCAGTTATGGTTGAATATATCTTACCATCTCTACCCATCTACGTGCCAGTTATGGTTGAATATATCTTACCATCTCTACCCATCTACCTGCCAGTTATGGTTGAATATATCTTACCATCTCTACCCATCTACGTGCCAGTTATGGTTGAATATATCTTACCATCTCTACCCATCTATGTGCCAGTTATGGTTGAATATATCTTACCATCTCTACCCATCTATGTGCCAGTTATGGTTTTATGGTTAAGGTTGAATATATCTTACCATCTCTACCCATCTACGTGCCAGTTATGGTTGAATATATCTTACCATCTCTACCCATCTACGTGCCAGTTATGGTTGAATATATTCTCTACCCATCTACCTGCCAGTTATGGTTGAATATATATCTTACCATCTCTACCCATCTACGTGCCAGTTATGGTTGAATATATCTTACCATGTCTACCTGACAGTTATGGTTGAATATATCTTACTCCATCTACGTGAGTTATGGTTGAATATATCTTACCATCTCTACCCATCTACGTGCAGGGTTTTATGGTTATGGTTGAATATAACCATCTCTACCCATCTACGTGCCAGTTATGGTTTTATGGTTAAATATATCTTACCATCTCTACCCATCTACGTGCCAGTTATGAGTTTTATGGTTTTGAATATATCTTACCATCTCTACCCATCTACGTGTTATGGTTTTATGGTTAATATATCTTACCATCTCTACCCATCTACGTGCCATTTTTATGGTTAAGGTTGAATTATCTTACCATCTCTACCCATCTACGAGTTTATATCTTACCATCTCTACCCATCTACGGTTATGGTTGAATATATCTTACCATCTCCCATCTACGTTATGGTTGAATATATCTTACCATCTCTACCCATCTACGTGCCAGTTATGGCTGAATACATCTTACCATCTCTACCCATCTACGTTATGGTTGAATATATCTTTACCATCTCTACCCATCTACCTGCCAGTTATGGTTGAATATATCTTACCATCTCTACCCATCTAGGTGCCAGTTATGGTTGAATATATCTTACCATCTCTACCCATCTAGGTTATGGTTGAATATATCTACCATCTCTACCCATCTACGTGTGCTTACAGTGCCAGTTATGGTTGAATATATCTTACCATCTCTACCCATCTACGTTTATGGTTTTTATATTCACATTTCCGAAACAGTTTAATTGATAATAATCTCAAAATGATTTAGATCCAGCAGCATACCATCCTGCATACCACTGCTGGCTTGCTTCTGAAGCTAAGCAGGGTTGGTCCTGGTCAGTCCCTGGATGGGAGACCAGATACTGCTGGAAGTGGTGTTGGGATGGCCAGTAGGAGGCACTCTTTCCTCTGGTCTGAAATAATGACACTGCACTGTAGGTGCTGTCTTTTGGATGGGATGTTAAATGGGTGTCCTGACTCTCTGAGGTCATTAAAGAGCCCATGGCACTTATTGGAATAGTAGGAGTGTTAATCCCGGTGTCCTGGCTAAATTCCCAATCTGGCCCTCAAACCATCACAGTCACCTAATAATCCCCAGTTTACAATTGGCTCTTTCATCCCCCTCCTCTCACCAACCTATTCCCCAGGTTGTTGCTGTACGTGACAATGTGTTTTCAGTCAACTTACCTGGTAAATTAAAAAATATATATATATTAGTCATGTAGTTAATCAAAATGATAAAACCTAAAAAGCAACTTCTATTGCCATCTATGTCTACATAAAGCCAACAAACAAAAACATTGCAGTACGCAGCTTGAAAATATCCAGAAATAAAATGAATATCCTATAAAATCACATTGTTGCAGACAGGCCACGTGTAGCCAAACTTGAAACCTTGTATCAACTATTAACTTGGGTCAGGCCAGAAGCTTGCACTAGCGAACTTGCAACATTGTGTAAAATATTCTGGGCCCTCAGAGAGAGTTTCCCCACCAGTGAGCTCGGGACAGACACAGCTGTAGACTATTTGCACAAGGGATAAGAAGCAGTGCTGGACTTGGGCAGGAGCTCACCGGAGCTGAGTACTGACACCTCACACGTTCTACTGCTTGAGCTCCTGTTCTTCTTATAGAATATTAGATCAGAAGTATTGAGGAGTTCCGGCACCCAGAATGAGTTCCGGAACCTATTTCAGTCCATGTCAAGCACTGATAAGAAGTAATCAGAAAGGACTATCTGATTTTTTTTTAGGAGTTTAGTTTTTAGGAACTATTGTAATTCTCAATGGATGATTTGCTTGCTGTTTGGAGGTGAAGAAAACATTATTTTGAGAAGCTCCACAGGTCATTAGTGGTGGCGTGTTAAGCCAATCAGAAACACTATCAGATCCACAAAAGGGGCACATTTATTTGCCTACATCAGGCCAGGTAGCCCATAGGCCTACTTCTGTGTGTAAATCAGGCCAGGTAGCCTATAGGCCTACTTCTTCAGGCCAGGGTAGCCTATAGGCCTACTTCTGTGTGTAAATCAGGCCAGGTAGCCTGTAGGCCTACTTCTGTGTGTAAATCAGGCCAGGTAGCCTATAGGCCTAAAATCAGGCCAGGTAGCCTATAGGCCTACTTCTGTGTGTAAATCAGGGCCAGGTAGCCTATAGGCCTACTTCTGTGTGTAAATCAGGCCAGGTAGCCTATAGGCCTACTTCTGTGTGTAAAATCAGGCCAGGTAGCCTATAGGCCTACTTCTATGTGTAAAAATATAGGTCTACTTCTATGTGTAATCAGGCCAGGTAGCCTATAGGTCTACTTCTATGTGTAAATCAGGCCAGGTAGCCTATAGGTCTACTTCTATGTGTAAATCAGGCCAGGTAGCCTATAGGCCTACTTCTATGTGTAGCCTAAAATCTGTGTGTAACCAGGCCAGGTCTACTGCCTAGTATAGGTCCAGGTAGCTTCTACTTCTGTGTGTAAAGGCCAGGTCCTATAGGTCTACAGGTAGCCTAGCCTATAGGTCTACTTCTATGTGTAAATCAGGCCAGGTAGCCTATAGGTCTACTTCTATGTGTAAATCAGGCCAGGTAGCCTATAGGTCTACTTCTATGTGTAAATCAAGGCCAGGTAGCCTATAGGCCTACTTCTATGTGTAAATCAGGCCAGGTAGCCTATAGGTCTACTTCTATGTGTAAATCAGGCCAGGTAGCCTATAGGTCTACTTCTGTAAATCAGGCCAGGTAGCCTATAGGTCTATCAGTGCAGGCCAGGTAGCCTATAGGTCTACTTCTAATCAGGCCAGGTAGCCTATAGGTCTATCATGTAATCAGAGCCAGGTAGCCTATAGGTCTACTTCTATGTGTAAAATAGCCTATAGGCCAGGTAGGCCAGGTAGCCTATAGGTCTACTTCTATGTGTAAATCAGGCCAGGTAGCCTATAGGTCTACTTCTATGTGTAAATCAGGCCAGGTAGCCTATAGGTCTACTTCTATGTGTAAATCAGGCCAGGTAGCCTATAGGTCTACTTCTATGTGTAGCCTATAGGTCAGGCCAGGTAGCCTATAGGTCTATGTGTAAATCTTCTACTGTAAATCAGTAAAGGTCTACTTCTATGTGTAACCAGGTAGCCTATAGGTCTACTTCTATGTGTAAATCAGGCCAGGTAGCCTATAGGTCTACTTCTATGTGTAAATCAGGCCAGGTAGCCTATAGGTCTACTTCTATGTGTAAATCAGGCCAGGTAGCCTATAGGTCTACTTCTATGTGTAAATCAGGCCAGGTAGCCTATAGGTCTACTTCTATGTGTAAATCAGGCCAGGTAGCCTATAGGTCTACTTCTATGTGTAAATCAGGCCAGGTAGCCTATAGGTCTACTTCTATGTGTAAATCAGGCCAGGTAGCCTATAGGTCTACTTCTATGTGTAAATCAGGCCAGGTAGCCTATAGGTCTACTTCTATGTGTAAATCAGGCCAGGTAGCCTATAGGTCTACTTCTATGTGTAAATCAGGCCAGGTAGCCTATAGGTCTACTTCTATGTGTAAATCAGGCCAGGTAGCCTATAGGTCTACTTCTATGTGTAAATCAGGCCAGGTAGCCTATAGGTCTACTTCTATGTGTAAATCAGGCCAGGTAGCCTATAGGTCTACTTCTATGTGTAAATCAGGCCAGGTAGCCTATAGGTCTACTTCTATGTGTAAATCAGGCCAGGTAGCCTATAGGTCTACTTCTATGTGTAAATCAGGCCAGGTAGCCTATAGGTCTACTTCTATGTGTAAATCAGGCCAGGTAGCCTATAGGTCTACTTCTATGTGTAAATCAGGCCAGGTAGCCTATAGGTCTACTTCTATGTGTAAATCAGGCCAGGTAGCCTATAGGTCTACTTCTATGTGTAAATCAGGCCAGGTAGCCTATAGGTCTACTTCTATGTGTAAATCAGGCCAGGTAGCCTATAGGTCTACTTCTATGTGTAAATCAGGCCAGGTAGCCTATAGGTCTACTTCTATGTGTAAATCAGGCCAGGTAGCCTATAGGTCTACTTCTATGTGTAAATCAGGCCAGGTAGCCTATAGGTCTACTTCTATGTGTAAATCAGGCCAGGTAGCCTATAGGTCTACTTCTATGTGTAAATCAGGCCAGGTAGCCTATAGGTCTACTTCTATGTGTAAATCAGGCCAGGTAGCCTATAGGTCTACTTCTGTGTGTAAATCAGGCCAGGTAGCCTATAGGTCTACTTCTGTGTGTAAATCAGGCCAGGTAGCCTATAGGTCTACTTCTATGTGTAAATCAGGCCAGGTAGCCTATAGGTCTACTTCTATGTGTAAATCAGGCCAGGTAGCCTATAGGTCTACTTCTATGTGTAAATCAGGCCAGGTAGCCTATAGGTCTACTTCTATGTGTAAATCAGGCCAGGTAGCCTATAGGTCTACTTCTATGTGTAAATCAGGCCAGGTAGCCTATAGGTCTACTTCTATGTGTAAATCAGGCCAGGTAGCCTATAGGTCTACTTCTATGTGTAAATCAGGCCAGGTAGCCTATAGGTCTACTTCTATGTGTAAATCAGGCCAGGTAGCCTATAGGTCTACTTCTATGTGTAAATCAGGCCAGGTAGCCTATAGGTCTACTTCTGTGTGTAAATCAGGCCAGGTAGCCTATAGGTCTACTTTTGTAATCAGGCCAGGTAGCCTATAGGCCTACTGTGTGTAAATCAGGCCAGGTAGCCTATAGGCCTACTTCTTGTGAACAGCCAGGTAGCCTATAGGTCTACTTCTGTGTGTAAATCAGGCCAGGTAGCCTATAGGTCTACTTCTGTGTGTAACCAGGCCAGGTAGCCTATAGGTCTACTTCTGTGTGTAAATCAGGCCAGGTAGCCTATAGGTCTACTTCTATGTGTAAATCAGGCCAGGTAGCCTATAGGTCTACTTCTATGTGTAAATCAGGCCAGGTAGCCTATAGGTCTACTTCTATGTGTAAATCAGGCCAGGTAGCCTATAGGCCTACTTCTATGTGTAAATCAGGCCAGGTAGGCCTATAGTCTACTTATGTGTAAATCAGGCCAGGTAGCCTATAGGTCTACTTCTATGTGTAAATCAGGCCAGGTAGCCTATAGGTCTACTTCTATGTGTAAATCAGGCCAGGTAGCCTATAGGTCTACTTCTATGTGTAAATCAGGCCAGGTAGCCTATAGGTCTACTTCTGTGTGTAAATCAGGCCAGGTAGCCCATGGGCTACTTCTATGTGTAAATCAGGCCAGTAGCCTGGGTCTACTTCTGTGTGTAAAACAGGCCAGGTAGCCTATAGGCCTACTTCCTTGGTAAATCAGGCCAGGAGGTAGCTGGGCTGCTTCTGTCTGATCAGGCCAGGTGACTATGACTCCTTCTGTGTGTAAATCAGGCCAGGTAGCCTATAGGCCTACTTCTGTGTGTAAATCCAGGCCAGGTAGCCTATGAGGCCTACTTCTGTGTGTAAATCAGGCCAGGTAGCCTATAGGCCTACTTCTATGTGTAAATCAGGGCCAGGTAGCCTATAGGTCTACTTCTATGTGTAAATCAGGCCCAGGTAGCCTATAGGCCTACTTCTGTGTGTAAATCAGGCCAGGTAGCCTATAGGCTACTTCTAATATTAATAAATGTGCCTAAATGTGTAAATCAAACCCATAGGCCTACTTCTATGTGTAAATCAGGCCAGGTAGCCTATAGGTCTACTTCTATGTGTAAATCAGGCCAGGTAGCCTATAGGCCTACTTCTATGTGTAAATCAGGCCAGGTAGCCTATGGTCTACTTCTATGCCTCTACTTCTATCTAATAATAAAATCAGCTTCTACTTCTATGTGTAAATCAGGCCAGGTAGCCTATAGGCCTACTTCTATGTGTAAATCAGGCCAGGTAGCCTGTAAGGCCTATAGGTCTACTTCTATGTGTAAAATCACTTAGCCTATAGGTCTACTTCTGCCTAGCTTCTGTGTAAATCAGGCCAGGTAGCCCATAGGTCTACTTCTATGGTAAATCAGGCCAGGTAGCCTTCTACTTCTATGTGTAAATCAGGCCAGGTAGCCTATAGGCCTACTTCTGTGTGTAAATCAGGCCAGGTAGCCTATAGGCCTACTTCTATGTGTAAATCAGGCCAGGTAGCCTATAGGCCTACTTCTGTGTGTAAATCAGGCCAGGTAGCCTATAGGCCTACTTCTGTGTGTAAATCAGGCCAGGTAGCCTATAGGTCTGTGTGTAAATCAGGCCAGGTAGCCTATAGGCCTACTTCTATGTGTAAATCAGGCCAGGTAGCCTATAGGTCTACTTCTATGTAAATCAGGCCAGGTAGCCTATAGGCCTACTTCTGTGTGTAAATCAGGCCAGGTAGCCTATAGGCCTACTTCTATGTAAATCAGGCCAGGTAGCCTATAGGCCTACTACTGTGTGTAAATCAGGCCAGGTAGCCTATAGGCCTACTTCTGTGTGTAAATCAGGCCAGGTAGCCTATAGGTCTACTTCTATGTAAATCAGGCCAGGTAGCCTATAGGTCTACTTCTATGTGTAAAATCAGGCCAGGTGGCCTATGGGTCTACTTCTATGTGTAAATCAGGCCAGGTAGCCTATAGGTCTACTTCTATCATGTAAATCAGGCCAGGTAGCCTATGGGTCTGCTTCTATGTGTAAATCAGGCCAGGTAGCCTATAGGTCTGCTTCTATGTGTAAATCAGGCCAGGTAGCCTATGGGTCTGCTTCTGTGTGTAAATCAGGCCAGGTAGCCTATAGGTCTACTTCTATGTGTAAATCAGGCCAGGTAGCCTATAGGTCTACTTCTATGTGTAAATCAGGCCAGGTAGCCTATAGGTCTACTTCTATGTGTAAATCAGGCCAGGTAGCCTATAGGTCTACTTCTATGTGTAAATCAGGCCAGGTAGCCTATAGGTCTACTTCTATGTGTAAATCAGGCCAGGTAGCCTATAGGTCTACTTCTATGTGTAAATCAGGCCAGGTAGCCTATAGGTCTACTTCTATGTGTAAATCAGGCCAGGTAGCCTATAGGTCTACTTCTATGTGTATGTGTCCTTCCTCAACATTGACAGGATCCTCCAAACAAAAGACAATGACAAAAACAACTATTTTAAAAAGTATGAAATAAACCAAAAGTTGCTTCTCACAAGTGTAGCATAGGTTGTGTGCTCTGCAAACAATCTGTCCAATCAGACAATGATAAAAACGGGAAAACTCAATATTATTATTCCAATGCATTAACACAAGATTAGAAATGATATAAATGAATGGTAAATATACTACTGGTGACGTAATGGGGAATTGATATACACTAACAAATCAAAAACGCAAACAATTCACACAATAAAGTTATGAAACAATGAATGTACAAATTGGCAGTAGAGAGCAGTGCATTCTGGAGAGAGAAGTGTACTGTGCATCTGGGCTGTGTGGTTAACCCGACGTCTGCATTGGTGGTACAACATTTACGTTGATACGGCCTCAGCAGAAGTCAGGAAGTGATGCTTCTGGGCGTCGCAGAGCTGTTGTCAACAAAGTGAGTTTGTGTTGAAAGACACATTTCCCCTCAGATCACACAGACCCACAAAGAATTTGAAAACAAATCTAAATTTTGATAGACTCCCATATCTACTGAGTGAAATACCACAGTGTGCCCTCACAGCAATATTTGTGACCTGTTGCCACACGAAAAGGGCAACCAGTGAAGAACAAAAACCCCATTGTAAATACAACCCATGTGTGTTGTTTTTCACTTTAACTATTTTGCACGCCGCTACAACACATGGAACTTGTGAGAGTAATTTTACTGTTCACTTTTTACTGTTTATTTCACTTTTGTTTATTCTTTTCACTTGCTTTGCCAATGTTAAACATGTTACCATCCAATAGACACAGAGAGAGAGAGAGACAGACAGAGAGAGACAGACAGACAGAGAGAGACTGACAGGGCCTCCTGTAGTTATAGAGACAGAGAGCCAGACAGAGAGAGAGAACAGTTATACCACAGACTAGAAGGGAGGTAACCTCCTGTAGCTATACCACAGACTAGAAGGAGGTAACCTCTGTAGCTATACACAGACTAGAAGGAGGTAACCTCCTGTAGTTAGCAATTCTAGAAGGAGGTAACCTCCTGTAGCTATCTCAGACTAGAAGGGAGGTAACCTCCTGTAGTTATACCACAGACTAGAAGGAGGTAACCTCCTGTAGCTATACCACAGACTAGAAGGAGGTAACCTCCTATACAGACTAGTGGAGGTATCCTGTACTATACACAGACTAGAATGGAGGTAACCTCCTGTAGCTATACCACAGACTAGAAGGAGGTAACCTCCTGTAGTTATACCACAGACTAGAAGGAGGTAACCTCCTGCGTAACCTCCTGTAGTTATACCACAGACTAGAAGGGAGGTAACCTCCTGTAGCTATACCACAGACTAGAAGGAGGTAACCTCCGTAGTTATACCACAGACTAGAAGGGAGGTACCTCCTGTAGTTATACCACAGACTAGAAGGGAGGTAACCTCCTGTAGCTATACCACAGACTAGAGGAGGTAACCTCCTGTAGCTATACCTCAGACAGACTAGAAGGGAGGTAACCTCCCAGACTAGAAGGGAGGTAACTGTATACCACAGACTAGAAGGGAGTAGCCTCATAGTTATACCACAGACTAGAAGGTAACCTCATAGCCTATACCACAGACTAGAAGGAGTAACCTCCTGTAGCTATACCACAGACTAGAAGGGGTAACCTCCTGATTGCCTCCAGACTAGAGGAGGTAACCTCCTGTAGTTATACCAGACTAGAAGGGAGGTAACCTCCTGTAGCTATACCACAGTAGTTTACGGTGCACCACCACTCTGTCATTCAGTTGAGTCCCAAATGGAACTCTATTTCCTATGTAGTGCACTACTTTTGTCCAGAGCCCTATTGGCCTCTTTTTGCTATGTAGTGCACTACTTTTAACCAGGGCACTCTATCAAAAGTAGTGCACGTATATAGGGAATAGGGCCTGCTCTGGGCCTGCTCGGGCCTGCTCGGGGCCTGCTCGGGCCTGACGCTGCTCGTTATGGTGTTCCTGGATGTGTCTTTACAACTGATATTATTCAGCATTGAAGAAAAGTTATAAAAGTCTCCAACACTGCCGTCCAATCCTGCCACATCTGACGGCGGGCAGTTTATTTTATACAACTAAAACAGATGCCTTCCTTGGCCTTTTTTAAGGCTTTACAACTTTGAAGCCCAAGTTTGTTGAAGTCTCCAATTAACACCTCCGTCCAACTCCTGACCCATCCCATCTTGTGCTCCAACTGGGCCACAGTGGGATGAAACATCACACCTCAGACCAGACCAAGTCATCCACAAGTTGCCGTTCTGTTACGCAACAAATCTGGATCCAATATGTTCTACACACTGAGCTGGCATTCCAAATGGCACCCTATTCCCTATATCGTGCACTACTTTTGATAGAGTGCCCTGGTTAAAAGTGGTGCTATACATAGCAAAAAGAGGCCAATAGGGCTCTGGACAAAAGTAGTGCACTACATAGGAAATAGAGTTCCATTTGGGACTCAACTGAATGACAGAGTGGTGGTGCACCGTAAACTACTGTGGTATAACTACAGGAGGTTCCTCTCCCTTCTAGTCTGTAGAGTAGCTACAGGAGGTTACCTCCCTTCTAGTCTGTGGTATAGCTACAGGAGGTTACCTCCCTTCTAGTCTGTGGTAGGCCGCGAG
>NW_027039427.1:20000-24910 GCF_034236695.1 Oncorhynchus nerka | reverse complement strand
CTGCCTGGACGCTGCTCTGGGCCTGGACGCTGCTCTGTGCCTGGACGCTGCTGCGTGGGACTGGACGCTGCTCTGTGCCTGGACGCTGCTCTGTGCCTGGACGCTGCTCTGTGCCTGGACGCTGCTCTGTGCCTGGACGCTGCTCTGTGCCTGGGCGCTGCTCGTGACCTGGCTCGTGGCCTGGACGCTGCTCGTGGCCTGGACGCTGCTCGCTGCCTGGACGCTGCTCTGTGCCTGGACGCTGCTCTGTGCCTGGACGCTGCTCTGTGCCTGGACGCTGCTCTGTGCCTGGACGCTGCTCTATGCCTGGACTCTGCTCGGGGCCTGGACTCTGCTCGGGGCCTGGACTCTGCTCGGGGCCTGGACTCTGCTCGGGGCCTGGACTCTGCTCGGGGCCTGGACGCTGCTCGGGGCCTGCTCTGGGCCTGGACGCTGCTCGGGTCTTGCTCTGGGCCTGGACGCTGCTCGGGTCTTGCTCGTGGCCTGCTCTGGGCCTGGACGCTGCTCTGGGCCTGCTCTGGGCCTGGACGCTGCTCGGGTCTTGCTCGTGGCCTGCTCTGGGCCTGGACGCTGCTCGGGTCTTGCTCGTGGCCTGCTCTGGGCCTGGACGCTGCTCTGGGCCTGCTCTGGGCCTGGACGCTGCTCGTGGCCTGCTCGGGGCCTGGACGCTGCTCTGGGCCTGCTCTGGGCCTGGACGCTGCTCGGGTCTTGCTCGTGGCCTGCTCTGGGCCTGGACGCTGCTCTGGGCCTGGACGCTGCTCTGGGCCTGGACGCTGCTCTGGGCCTGGACGCTGGACGCTGCTCGTGGCCTGGACGCTGCTCTGGGCCTGGACGCTGCTCGTTATGGTGTTCCTGGATGCGTCTTTACAACTGATATTATTCAGCATTGAAGAAAAGTTATAAAAGTCTCCAACACTGCCGTCCAACTCTGCCACATCTGACGAGGGCAGTTTATTTTACAACTAAAACAGATGCCTTTCCTTGGCCTTTTTAAGGCTTTTCATCTTTTGAAGCCAAAGTTTGTTGAAGTCTCTAATTAACACCTCCGTCCAACTCTGACCCATCCGATCTCGTGCTCCAACTGGGCCACAGTGGGTTGAAACATCACACCTCAGACCAGACCAAGTCATCCACAAGTTGCCCTTCTGTTACGCAATAAATCTGGATCCAATATGTCTGTCTGTGGGTCAACAGAGTTATTTTCTACACACTGAGTTACATTCCAAATGGCACCCTATTCCCTATATCGTGCACTACTTTTGATAGAGTGCCCTGGTTAAAAGTAGTGCACTACATAGCAAAAAGAGTTCCATTTGGAACTCAACTGAATAACAGAGTGGTGGTGCACCGTAAACTACTGTGGTATAACTACAGGAGGTTACCTCCCTTCTAGTCTGTGGTATAGCTACAGGAGGTTACCTCCCTTCTAGTCTGTGGTATAGCTACAGGAGGTTACCTCCCTTCTAGTCTGTGGTATAGCTACAGGAGGTTACCTCCCTTCTAGTCTGTGGTATAGCTACAGGAGGTTACCTCCCTTCTAGTCTGTGGTATAGCTACAGGAGGTTACCTCCCTTCTAGTCTGTGGTATAGCTACAGGAGGTTACCTCCCTTCTAGTCTGTGGTATAGCTACAGGAGGTTACCTCCCTTCTAGTCTGTGGTATAACTACAGGAGGTTACCTCCCTTCTAGTCTGTGGTATAACTACAGGAGGTCACCTCCCTTCTAGTCTGTGGTATAGCTACAGGAGGTTACCTCCCTTCTAGTCTGTGGTATAACTACTGGAGGTTACCTCCCTTCTAGTCTGTGGTATAGCTACAGGAGGTTACCTCCCTTCTAGTCTGTGGTATAACTACAGGAGGTTACCTCCCTTCTAGTCTGTGGTATAACTACTGGAGGTTACCTCCCTTCTAGTCTGTGGTATAGCTACAGGAGGTTACCTCCCTTCTAGTCTGTGGTATAACTACAGGAGGTTACCTCCCTTCTAGTCTGTGGTATAACTGTTCTCTCTGTCTCTCTCTGTCTCTGTCTGTCTCTCTCTGTCTCTGTCTGTCTCTCTCTCGATGGGTAACATGTTTAACATTGGCAAAGCAAGTGAAAAGAATAAACAAAAGTGAAATAAACAGTAAAAAGTGAACAGTAAACATTACTCTCACAAGTTCCATGTGTTGTAGCGGCGTGCAAATAGTTAAAGTACGAAACAACACACATGGGTTGTATTTACAATGGGGTTTTTGTTCTTCACTGGTTGCCCTTTTCGTGTGGCAACAGGTCACAAATATTGCTGCTGTGAGGGCACACTGTGGTATTTCACTCAGTAGATATGGGAGTCTATCAAAATTTAGATTTGTTTTCAAATTCTTTGTGGGTCTGTGTGATCTGAGGGGAAATGTGTCTTTCAACACAAACTCACTTTGTTGACAACAGCTCTGCGACGCTCCAGAAGTATCACTTCCCTGACTTCTGCTGAGGCCGTATCAACGTAAATGTTGTACCACCAATGCAGACGTCGGGTTAACCACACAGCCCAGATGCACAGTACACTTCTCTCTCCAGAATGCACTGCTCTCTACTGCCAATTTGTACACATTCATTGTTTCATAACTTTATTGTGTGAATTGTTTGCGTTTTTGATTTGTTAGTGTATATCATCCCCCATTCGTCATTAGTAGTATATTTACCATTCATTTATATCATTTCTAATCTTGTGTTAATGCATTGGAATAATAATATTGAGTTTTCCGTTTTATCATTTGTCTGATTGGACAGATTGTTTGCAGAGCACAGCCAACCTATGCTACACTTGTGAGAAGCAACTTTGGTTTTATTTCATACTTTTTAAAATAGTTGTTTTTGTCATTGTCTTTGTTTGAGGATCCTGTCAATGTTGAGGAAGGACACATACACATAGAAGTAGACCTATAGGCTACCTGGCCTGATTTACACATAGAAGTAGACCTATAGGCTACCTGGCCTGATTTACACATAGAAGTAGACCTATAGGCTACCTGGCCTGATTTACACATAGAAGTAGACCTATAGGCTACCTGGCCTGATTTACACATAGAAGTAGACCTATAGGCTACCTGGCCTGATTTACACATAGAAGTAGACCTATAGGCTACCTGGCCTGATTTTACATAGAAGTAGACCTATAGGCTACCTGCCTGATTTACACATAGAAGTAGACCTATAGGCTACCTGGCCTGATTTACACATAGAAGTAGACCTATAGGCTACCTGGCCTGATTACATAGAAGTAGACCTATAGGCTACCTGGCCTGATTTACATAGAAGTAGACCTAGGCTACCTGGCCTGATTTACATAGAAGTAGACCTATAGGCTACCTGGCCTGATTTACACATAGAAGTAGACCTAGGCTACCTGGCCTGATTTACACAGAAGTAGACCTATAGGCTACCTGGCCTGATTTACACATAGAAGTAGACCTATAGGCTACCTGGCCTGATTTACACACAGAAGTAGGCCTATAGGCTACCTGGCCTGATTTACACATAGAAGTAGGCCTATAGGCTACCTGGCCTGATTTACACACAGAAGTAGGCCTATAGGCTACCTGGCCTGATTTACACACAGAAGTAGGCCTATAGGCTACCTGGCCTGATTTACACACAGAAGTAGGCCTATAGGCTACCTGGCCTGATTTACACACTGAAGTAGGCCTATAGGCTACCTGGCCTGATTTACACATAGAAGTAGGCCTATAGGCTACCTGGCCTGATTTACACACAGAAGTAGGCCTATAGGCTACCTGGCCTGATTTACACACAGAAGTAGGCCTATAGGCTACCTGGCCTGATTTACACATAGAAGTAGACCTATAGGCTACCTGGCCTGATTTACACATAGAAGTAGGCCTATAGGCTACCTGGCCTGATTTACACACAGAAGTAGGCCTATAGGCTACCTGGCCTGATTTACACATAGAAGTAGGCCTATAGGCTACCTGGCCTGATTTACACACAGAAGTAGGCCTATAGGCTACCTGGCCTGATTTACACATAGAAGTAGGCCTATAGGCTACCTGGCCTGATTTACACACACAGAAGTAGGCCTATAGGCTACCTGGCCTGGTTACACATAGAAGTAGGCCTATAGGCTACCTGGCCTGATTTACACAGAAGTAGGCCTATAGGCTACCTGGCCTGATTTACACACAGAAGTAGGCCTATAGGCTACCTGGCCTGATTTACACACAGAAGTAGGGCCTATAGGCTACCTGGCCTGATTTACACACAGAAGTAGGCCTATAGGCTACCTGGCCTGGATTTACACACAGAAGTAGGCCTATAGGCTACCTGGCCTGATTTACACACAGAAGTAGGCCTATAGGCTACCTGGCCTGTTTTACACACAGAAGTAGACCTATAGGCTACCTGGCCTGATTTTACATAGAAGTAGGCCTATGGGCTACCTGGCCTGATTTTACACAGAAGTAGGCCTATAGGCTACCTGGCCTGTGCGAAAATGTAGGCAAATAAAATGTGCCCCTTTTGTGGATCTGATAGTGTTTCTGATTGGCTTAACACGCCACCCTAATGACCTGTGGAGCTTCTCAAAATAATGTTTTCTTCACCTCCAAACAGCAAGCAAATCATCCATTGAGAAGTACAATAGTTCCTAAAAACTAAACTCCTAAAAAAATCAGATAGTCCTTTCTGATTACTTCTTATCAGTGCTTTGACATGGATGAGCCAGGTTCCGGAACTCATTCTGGGTGCCGAACTCCTCAATACTTCTGATCTAATATTCTATAAGAAGAACAGGAGCTCAAGCAGTATAGAACGTGTGAGGTGTCAGTACTCAGCCCGGGTGAGCTCCTGCCCAAGTCCAGCACTGCTTCTTATCCTTGTGCAAATAGTCTACAGCTGTGTCTGTCCCGAGCTCACTG
>NW_027039427.1:0-12500 GCF_034236695.1 Oncorhynchus nerka | reverse complement strand
ACAGATTTAACCAGGCAGCCAGCGATATGGTACCATTAAAACACAGTGACAGATTTAACCAGGCAGCCAGTGATATGGTACCATTAAAACACAGTGACAGATTTAACCAGGCAGCCAGTGATATGGTACCATTAAAACACAGTGACAGATTTAACCAGGCAGCCAGCCAGTGATATGGTACCATTAAAACACAGTGACAGATTTAACCAGGCAGCCAGTGATATGGTACCATTAAAACACAGTGACAGATTTAACCAGGCAGCCAGCGATATGGTACCATTAAAACACAGTGACAGATTTAACCAGGGCCAGCCAGCGATATGGTACCATTAAAACACAGTGACAGATTTAACCAGGCAGCCAGCGATATGGTACCATTAAAACACAGTGACAGATTTAAAACCAGGCAGCCAGCCGATATGGTACCATTAAAACACAGTGACAGATTTAACCAACCAGGTGCCCGTTAAAACACAGTGACAGATTTAACCAGGCAGCCAGTGGTATGGTACCAGTTAAAACACGTGAGTGACAGATTTAACCAGGCAGCCAGCGCGATGGGTCCCATTAAAACACAGTGACAGATTTAACCAGGCAGCCAGCGATATGGTACCATTAAAACACAGTGACAGATTTAACCAGGCAGCCAGTGGTATGGTACCATTAAAACACAGTGACAGATTTAACCAGGCAGCCAGCCAGCGATATGGTACCATTAAAACACAGTGACAGATTTAACCAGGCAGCCAGTGGTATGGTACCATTAAAACACAGTGACAGATTTAACCAGGCAGCCAGCGATATGGTACCATTAAAACACAGTGACAGATTTAACCAGGCAGCCAGCCAGCGATATGGTACCATTAAAACACAGTGACAGATTTAACCAGGCAGCCAGCCCAGCGATATGGTACCATTAAAACACAGTGACAGATTTAACCAGGCAGCCAACCAGTGATATGGGTACCATTAAAAAACACAGTGACAGATTTAACCAGGCAGCCAGCCAGTGATATGGTACCATTAAACACAGTGTGACAGATTTAACCAGGCAGCCAGCCAGTGATATGGTCCCATTAAGACACAGTGACAGATTTAACCAGGCAGCCAGCGGTATGGTACCATTAAACACAGTGACAGATTTAACCAGGCAGCCAGCCAGCGTATGGTCCAGCCCGTACCATTAAAACACAGTGACAGATTTAACCAGGGCCAGCCAGCGATATGGTCCCATTAAAACACAGTGACAGATTTAACCAGGCAGCCAGCGATATGGTACCATTAAAAACACAGTGACAGATTTTTAACCAGGCAGCCAGCCAGCGTACCATTAAAACACAGTGACAGACCCAACAGGCAGCCAGCCAGCGATATGGTACCATTAAAACACAGTGACAGATTTAACCAGGGCCAGCCAGCGATATGGTACCATTAAACACAGTGACAGATTTTAACCAGGCAGCCAGCGATGAAGCGTGGCGTGGTACCATTAAAAACACAGATTCAGCAGGCAGCCAGCCAGATTTAACCAGGCAGCCAGCCAGCGATGTGTTGTTCAGGTAACCAGCCAGCCATTAAACACAGTGACAGATTTAACCAGGCAGCTGTTCATTCAGTGACAGATTTAACCAGGCAGCCAGTGGTATGGTACCATTAAAACAAGTGACAGTGACAGATTTAACCAGGCAGCCAGCCAGTGATATGGTACCATTAAAACACAGTGACAGATTTAACTAGCAGCCAGCCAGCGATATGGTACCATTAAAAACACAGGACAGATTTAACCAGGCAGCCAGCGATATGGTACCATTAAAAACACAGTGCAGCCAGCCAGTGATTTAACCAGGCAGTCAGCCAGTGATATGGTACCATTAAACACAGTGACAGATTTAACCAGGCAGCCAGCCAGCGATATGGTACCATTAAAACACAGTGACAGATTTAACCAGGCAGCCAGCCAGCGATATGGTACCATTAAACACAGTGACAGATTTAACCAGGCAGCCAGCGATATGGTACCATTAAACACAGTGACAGATTTAACCAATGAAGCCCAGCCAGCGATGGTACCATTAAAACCGGTGACAAAGATTTAACCAGGCAGCCAGCCAGCAATTTGGTACCATTATGGTAGCCATTAACACAGTGACAGATTTAACCAGGCAGCCAGCGATATGGTCCCATTAAAAACACAGTGACAGATTTAACCAGGCATCCAGCCAAAAACACAGCGATATGGTACCATTAAAACACAATTTAACCAGGAGCCAGATTTAAACCAGGCAGCCAGGCAGCCAGCGATATGGTACAATTAAAACACAGTGATTTAACCAGGCAGGCGGTATGGTACCATTAAAACACAGTGCAGATTTAACCAGGCAGCCAGTGATATGGTACCATTAAAACACAGGACAGATTTAACCAGGCAGCCAGCGATATGGTACCATTAAAACACAGTGACAGATTTAACCAGGCATGTGGTGCCGTTCGCAGATTTAACCGGGCAGCCAATATGGTACCATTAAAAACACAGTGACAGATTTAAGCCAGCAGGCAGCCAGCCAGTGATATGGTACCATTAAACACAGTGACAGATTTAACTAGGCAGCCAGCGATATGGTACCATTAAACACAGTGACAGTTTAACCAGGCAGCCAGTGATATGGTACCATTAAAACACAGTGACAGATTTTAACCACAGACCCCAGATTTAACCAGGCAGCCAGCGATATGGTACCATTTTAAAACACAGTGACAGATTTAACCAGATGCATCCAGCCAGCGATATATGGTACTCATTAAAACACAGTGACAGATTTTAACCAGGCAGCCAGCGATATGGTACCATTAAAAACAGTGACAGTGACAGCGATTTTAACCAGTGACAGCCAGCCAGCAGCGTGGCGATATGGTACAGTGACAGATTTAAAAGCCAGCCAGATGACAGATTTAACCAGCAGAGCAGCCATGGTACCATTAAAAACCACAGTGACGATTTATGTGGTGCCATTAAAACACAGTGACAGATTTAAGCCAGCAGGCAGCCAGCCAGCGATATGGTACCATTAAAACACAGTGACAGATTTAACCAGGCCAGCCAGCGATATGGTACCATTGCGATATGGTAAAACACAGTGACAGATTTAACCAGGCAGCCAGCGATATGGTACCATTAAACACAGTGACAGATTTAACCAGGCAGCCAGCAGCAGTGTAGCATTGGCGATATGGTGCCATTAAAACACAGCAGTGATAGATTTAACCAGGCAGCCAGCTTATATGGTACCATTAAAAGACAGTGACAGATTTAACCAGCAGCTGGCGATATGGTACCATTAAAACACAGTGACAGATTTAACCAGGGCCAGCCAGTGATATGGTACCATTAAAACACAGTGACAGATTTAACCAGGCAGCCAGCCAGCGATATGGTACCATTAAAACACAGTGACAGATTTAACCAGGCAGCCAGCCAGTGATATGGTACCATTAAAACACAGTGACAGATTTAACCAGGCAGCCAGCGATATGGTACCATTAAACACAGTGACAGATTTAACCAGGCAGATGATATGGTACCATTAAAACACAGTGACAGATTTAACCAGGCAGCCAGCCAGCGATATGGTCCCATTAAAACACAGTGACAGATTTAACCAGGCAGCCAGCCAGTGATATGGTACCCATTAAAACACAGTGACAGATTTAACCAGGCAGCCAGCGATATGGTACCATTAAAACACAGTGACAGATTTAACCAGGCAGCCAGCGATATGGTACCATTAAAAACACAGTGACAGATTTAACCAGGCAGCCAGCGATATGGTACCATTAAAACACAGTGACAGATTTAACCAGGCATCCAAAGATATGGTACCATTAAAACACAGTGACAGATTTAACCAGGCAGCCAGCCAGCGATGGTACCATTAAACACAGTGACAGATTTAACCAGGCAGCCAGCCAGCGATATGGTACCATTAAAAACATTGGCCAGGCGACAGATTTAAAACCAGTGCAGATTTAACCAGGCAGCCAGCGATATGGTACCATTAAAACACAGTGACAGATTTAACCAGCATTATTGATGATATGGTACCATTAAAACACAGTGACAGATTTAACCAGGCAGCCAGCGATATGGTCCCATTAAGACACAGTGACAGATTTAACCAGGCAGCCAGCGATATGGTACCATTAAAACACAGTGACAGATTTAACCAGCAGCAGCCAGTGATATGGTACCATTAAAACACAGTGACAGATTTAACCAGGCAGCCAGCCAGTGATATGGTACCATTAAAACACAGTGACAGATTTAACCAGGTGCAGCCCGATATGGTACCATTAAAACACAGTGACAGATTTAACCAGGCAGCCAGCGATATGGTTTAAAACACAGTGACAGATTTAACCAGGCCAGCCAGTGATATGGTACCATTAAAACACAGTGACAGATTTAACCAGGCAGCCAGCGATATGGTACCATTAAACACAGTGACAGATTTAACCAGGCAGCCCGATATGGTACCATTAAAACACAGTGACAGGTACCATTACCAGGCAAAAACACAGTGACAGATTTAACCAGGCAGCCAGCGATATGGTACCATTAAAAAACACAGTGACAGATTTTAACCAGGCAGCCAGGCCAGCGATAACCAGGCAGCCAGCCAGTGATATGGTACCATTAAAACACAGTGACAGATTTAAGCCAGCCAGCGATATGGTACCATTAAAACACAGTGACAGATTTAACCAGGCAGCCAGCCAGCGATATGGTACCATTAAACACAGTGACAGATTTAACCAGGCAGCCAGCCAGCGATATGGTACCATTAAAACACAGTGACAGATTTAACCAGGCACAGATTACCATTAACCAGGCAGATTTAACCAGGCAGCCAGCCAGCGATATGGTACCATTAAAACACAGTGACAGATTTTAACCAGGCAGCCAGCGATATGGTACCATTAACACAGTGACAGATTTAACCAGGCATCCAGCCAGCGATATGGTACCATTAAAACACAGTGACAGATTTAACAGGCAGCCAGCCAGCGATATGGTACCATTAAAACACAGTGACAGATTTTAACCAGGCAGCCAGCCAGTGATATGGTACCATTAAAACACAGTGACAGATTTAACCAGGCAGCCAGCCAGTGATATGGTACCATTAAACACAGTGACAGATTTAAACCATTAAAACCAGGCAGATTTAACCAGGCAGCCAGCGATATGGTCCCATTAAAACACAGTGACAGATTTGATTAATGACGTGGCGATAGTACCATTAAAAACACAGTGAGTTAACAGACGCTGTGGCGTTCTTGGTGCCGGATTTAACCAGGCAGCCAGCGATATGGTACCATTAAAAACACAGTGACAGATATGGGTTTAACACAGTGACAGATTTAACCAGGCAGCCAGCGATATGGTACCATTAAAACACAGTGACAGATTTAACCAGGCAGCCAGCCAGCGATATGGTACCATTAAAAACACAGTGACTTAGATTTAACCAGGCAGCCAGCCAGCGATATGGTACCATTAAAACACAGTGACAGATTTAACCAGGCAGCCAGCCGGTGATGGTACCATTAAAACACAGTGACAGATTTAACCAGGTAGCCAGCGATTGGAAACACAGTGACAGATTTAACCAGGCAGCCAGCGATGTAGACACCATTTTAAAACACAGTGACGAATTTAACCAGGCAGCCAGCCAGTGATATGGTACCATTAAAACACAGTGACAGATTTAACCAGGCAGCCAGCGATATATGGTACCATTAAAACACAGTGACAGATTTAACCAGGCAGCCAGCAGTGACGAATTTAACCAGCAGCCAGCAGTGCTGGTACCATTAAAACACAGTGACAGATTTAACCAGGCATCCAGCCAGCGCATTAAGCTGTTGGTTTTAATGAGCAGCCAGCTGATAACCCAAATTGCCATTAAAAACACAGTGACAGCCAGCCAGCCAGCGATATGGTACCATTAAAACACAGTGACAGATTTAACTCAGTGCAGCCAGCCAGTGGTATGGTACCATTAAACACAGTGACAGATTTAACCAGGCAGCAGCGATAGTTACCATTAAATACCCCATTAAAACACAGTGACAGATTTTAACCAGGCAGCCAGCGATATGGTACCATTAAAAAACACAGTGACAGATTTACCAGGCAGCCAGCAGTGATATGGACCATTAAAAACAGTGACAGAATTTAACCAGGCAGCCAGATTACCATTAAAACAGTGACAATTTAACCAGGCAGCCAGCCAGCGTATGGTACCATTAAAACACAGTGACAGATTTAACTACAGGCAGCCAGCCAGCGATATGGTACCATTAAAACACAGTGACAGATTTAACTAGTAGCCAGCGTATATGGTACCATTAAAACAACAGTGCAGCCAGATACCATTAAAACCAGGCATCCAGCCAGCTTATGGTACCATTAAACACAGTGAGCCAGTGATAGAGCGTGGTTTAACCAGGCAGCCAGCGATATGGTACCCATTAAAACACAGTGACAGATTTAACCAGCAGCCAGCGATATGGTACCATTAAAACACAGTGACAGATTTAACCAGGCAACCAGCGATATGGTACCATTAAACACAGTGACAGATTTAACCAGGCAGCCAGCCAGCGATGGTACCATTAAACACAGTGATTTAACCAGGCAGCCAGCGATATGGTACCATTAAAACACAGGCAGCCAGCCAGCCAGTGATATGGTACCATTAAAACACAGTGACAGATTTAACTAGGGGCAGCCAGCCAGTGATATGGTACCATTAAAACACAGTGACAGATTTAACGATAGGCAGCCAGCGATATGGTACCATTAAAACACAGTGACAGATTTAACCAGGCAGCCAGCCAGTGATATGGTCCCATTAAAACACAGACAGATTTAACTAGCCAGCAGTCCCATTAATTACAGTGCGGTATGATGGTACCATTAAAACACAGTGACAGATTTAACCAGGCAGCCAGCCAGCGATATGGTACCATTAAAACACAGTGACAGATTTAACAGGCAGCCAGCCAGCGATATGGTACCATTAAAACACAGTGACAGATTTAACCAGGCATCCAGCCAGTGATACCATTAAAACACAGTGACAGATTTAACCAGGCAGCCAGCGATATGGTACCATTAAAACACAGTGACAGATTTAACCAGGGCAGCCAGCGATATGGTACCATTAAAACACAGTGACAGATTTAACCAGGCAGCCAGCCAGTGATATGGTACCATTAAAACACAGTGACAGATTTAACCAGGCAGCCAGCAGTGCATGGTACCATTAAAACACAGTGACAGATTTAACCAGGCAGCCAGCGATATGGTACCATTAAAACATGTTTATGATTTAACCAGGCAGCCAGCGACATGGTACCATTAAAACACAGTGACAGACAGCCAGTGACTGCTGGGCTATTCAAAACACAGTGACAGATTTAACCAGGCAGCCAGCGATATGGTACCATTAAACACAGTGACAGATTTAACCAGGCAGCCAGCGAGCCATGGTGTACCATTAAAACACAGTGACAGATTTAACCAGGCAGCCAGCGATATGGTACCATTAAACACAGTGACAGATTTAACCAGGCAGCCAGCCAGCGATATGGTCCCATTAAAACACAGTGACAGATTTAACCAGGCAGCCAGCCAGGCTGACCAGTTTAACCCGATGGCGGTACCATTAAACACAGTGACAGATTTAACCAGGCAGCAGTGATATGGTACCATTAAACACAGTGACAGATTTAACCAGGCAGCCAGCGATATGG
Organism: Oncorhynchus nerka; assembly: GCF_034236695.1. NCBI lineage: Eukaryota > Metazoa > Chordata > Actinopteri > Salmoniformes > Salmonidae > Oncorhynchus > Oncorhynchus nerka. Next base: position 4,682 of record NW_027039427.1, on the reverse strand, counting down.
TACCATTAAAAACACAGTGACAGATTTAACCAGGCAGCCAGCGATGGTACCATTGAGGAACGCGATGATTTAACCAGGCAGCCAGCCAGTGATATGGTACCATTGCAAACACAGCGACAGATTTTAACCAGGCAGCCAGCGATATGGTACCATTAAAACACAGTGACAGATTTAACCAGGCAGCCAGCGATATGGTACCATTAAACACAGTGACAGATTTAACCAGGCAGCCAGCGATATGGTACCATTAAACACAGTGACAGATTTAACCAGGCATCCAGCCAGCGATATGGTACCATTAAAACACAGTGACAGATTTAACCAGGCAGCCAGCGATATGGTACCATTTACATTTACAGATTTAAGTCAGGCAGCCGATATGGTACCATTAAAACACAGTGACAGATTTAACCAGGCAGCCAGCCAGCGATATGGTACCATTAAAACACAGTGACCCGATTTAACCAGGCAGCCAGCCAGTGATATGGTACCATTAAAACACAGTGACAGATTTAACCAGGCAGCCAGCCAGTGATATGGTACCATTAAAACACAGTGACAGATTTAACCAGGCAGCCAGCCAGTGATATGGTCCCATTAAGACACAGTGACAGATTTAACCAGGCAGCCAGCGATATGGTACCATTAAAACACAGTGACAGATTTAACCAGGCAGCCAGCCAGCGAGTATGGTCTGTTCATTAAAACACAGTGACAGATTTAACCAGGCAGCCAGCGATATGGTCCCATTAAAACACAGTGACAGATTTAACCAGGCAGCCAGCGATATGGTACCATTAAAACACAGTGACAGATTTAACCAGGCAGCCAGCCAGCGATATGGTACCATTAAAACACAGTGACAGATTTAACCAGGCAGCCAGCCAGCGATGGTACCATTAAAACACAGTGACATTTATGGTGCCATTAAAACACAGTGACAGATTTAACCAGGCAGCCAGCCATGATATGGTACCATTAAACACAGTGACAGATTTAACCAGGCAGCCAGCTATATGGTACCATTAAAACACAGTGACATGATTTAACTAGGCAGCCAGCGATATGGTACCATTAAAAACACAGTGACAGATTTAACCAGGCAGCCAGCCAGTGATATGGTACCATTAAAACACAGTGACAGATTTAACCAGGCAGCCAGCGATAAGGTACCATTAAAACACAGTGACAGATTTAACCAGGCAGCCAGCGATATGGTACCATTAAAACACAGTGACAGATTTAACCAGGCAGCCAGCGATATACATTTACATTTACATTTAAGTCATTTAGCAGACGATATGGTCCCATTAAAACACAGTGACAGATTTAACCAGGCAGCCAGCCAGCGATATGGTACCATTAAAACACAGTGACAGATTTAACCAGGCAGCCAGCCAGTGATATGGTACCATTAAAACACAGTGACAGATTTAACCAGGCAGCCAGCCAGTGATATGGTACCATTAAAACACAGTGACAGATTTAACCAGGCAGCCAGCCAGCGATATGGTCCCATTAAGACACAGTGACAGATTTAACCAGGCAGCCAGCGATATGGTACCATTAAAACACAGTGACAGATTTAACCAGGCAGCCAGCCAGCGATATGGTCCCATTAAGACACAGTGACAGATTTAACCAGGCAGCCAGCCAGCGATATGGTCCCATTAAAACACAGTGACAGATTTAACCAGGCAGCTAGCGATATGGTACCATTAAAACACAGTGACAGATTTAACCAGGCAGCCAGCCAGCGATATAGTACCATTAAAACACAGTGACAGATTTAACCAGGCAGCCAGCGATATGGTACCATTAAAACACAGTGACAGATTTAACCAGGCAGCCAGCGATATGGTACCATTAAAACACAGTGACAGATTTAACCAGGCAGCCAGCCAGCGATATGGTACCATTAAAACACAGTGACAGATTTAACCAGGCAGCCAGCCAGCGATATGGTACCATTAAAACACAGTGACAGATTTAACCAGGCAGCCAGCGATATGGTACCATTAAAACACAGTGACAGATTTAACCAGGCAGCCAGCGATATGGTACCATTAAAACACAGTGACAGATTTAACCAGGCAGCCAGCCAGTGATATGGTACCATTAAAACACAGTGACAGATTTAACCAGGCAGCCAGCGATATGGTACCATTAAAACACAGTGACAGATTTAACCAGGCAGCCAGCGATATGGTACCATTAAAACACAGTGACAGATTTAACCAGGCAGCCAGCGATATGGTACCATTAAAACACAGTGACAGATTTAACCAGGCATCCAGCCAGCGATATGGTACCATTAAAACACAGTGACAGATTTAACCAGGCAGCCAGCCAGCGATATGGTACCATTAAAACACAGTGACAGATTTAACCAGGCAGCCAGTGATATGGTACCATTAAAACACAGTGACAGATTTAACCAGGCAGCCAGCGATATGGTACCATTAAAACACAGTGACAGATTTAACCAGGCAGCCAGCGATATGGTACCATTAAAACACAGTGACAGATTTAACCAGGCATCCTGTTGGTTTCTTAACTGTTGAGTTTTTCAAACCTTCGACCACCCAGAGATACGTATGTTTTTACTAAATTCTGATTCTTGGAAGTTAAAAGCCATTGTAGTGAGCCCCCCATGAAGATGCCGTTGAAGATGTGTTGATGATATTAAGATGTCTGTTGTGTAGTGGATGATGAGCATTAGCAGACCACAAACTCTCCACATCAAAGAGTTGTAAACATCTAAAGCTCATCGGAATTCCTGCAGGGGATCATTTGTTTCTCTGTGGGGAAAACAGACCTGATCTCGTGTGTGTGTGTGTGTGTGTGTGTGTGTGTGTGTGTGTGTGTGTGTGTGTGTGTGTGTGTGTGTGTGTGTGACCTGGTCGTGCTGTGTTTTTAAACTGTTAAAGGCACAATCTGGGATATTTCCTACTGGTCATTTGCTGAAAGGTCAGGCAGCCAGATCCTGACCCGCTAATGGAGACAGATCCTGACCCGCTAATGGAGACAGATCCTGACCCGCTAATGCAGCCAGATCCTGACATGCTAATGGAGCCAGATCCTCAGCCACACCGGCCAGACAGCTAAACCAAGCAGTCAGCCACACCGGCAAAACAGCTAAACCAGGCAGTGAGCCACACAGGCCAGACAGCTAAACCAGGCAGTCAGCCACACAGGCCAGACAGATAAACCAGGCAGTCAGCCACACCGGCCAAACAGATAAACCAGGCAGTCAGCCACACCGGCCAGACAGATAAACCAGGCAGTCAGCCACACCGGCCAGACAGATAAACCAGGCACTCAGCCACACTGGCCAGACAGATAAACCAGGCAAAAACCACCTTTCTGCCTTGAATCAGTTTCTTGGTCAGCCCTTTTTCATGGTTTTAGTCATTGCTGTCCAGCGCCCCTCCTTTCCAGCATTTTGCTGAAGCCAAGGTCCACCTGAACTCTTATCTACCAAAACACTTCTTCTTCCCTGATGTAGAGACACGGTCTGGGAGTGAATCATGTCTTCTTCTTCCCTGATGTAGAGACACGGCCTGGGAGTGAATCATGTCTTCTTCTTCCCTGATGTAGAGACACGGCCTGGGAGTGAATCATGTCTTCTTCTCCCCTGATGTAGAGACACAGCCTGGGAGTGAATCATGTCTTCTCCCCTGATGTAGAGACACGGCCTGGGAGTGAATCATGTCTTCTTCTTCCCTGATGTAGAGACACGGTCTGGGAGTGAATCATGTCTTCTTCCCTGATGTAGAGACACGGCCTGGGAGTGAATCATGTCTTCTTCTTCTTCCCTGATGTAGAGACACGGCCTGGGAGTGAATCATGTCTTCTTCTCCCCTGATGTAGAGACACGGCCTGGGAGTGAATCATGTCTTCTCCCCTGATGTAGAGACACGGCCTGGGAGTGAATCATGTCTTCTTCTTCCCTGATGTAGAGACACGGTCTGGGAGTGAATCATGTCTTCTTCCCTGATGTAGAGACACGGCCTGGGAGTGAATCATGTCTTCTTCTCCCCTGATGTAGAGACACGGCCTGGGAGTGAATCATGTCTTCTTCTTCTTCCCTGATGTAGAGACACGGCCTAGGAGTGAATCATGTCTTCTCCCCTGATGTAGAGACACGGCCTGGGAGTGAATCATGTCTTCTTCCCTGATGTAGAGACACGGCCTGGGAGTGAATCATGTCTTCTTCTTCCCTGATGTAGAGACACGGCCTTGGAGTGAATCATGTCTTCTTCTTCCCTGATGTAGAGACACGGCCTGGGAGTGAATCATGTCTTCTTCTTCCCTGATGTAGAGACACGGCCTGGGAGTGAATCATGTCTTCTTCTTCCCTGATGTAGAGACACGGCCTGGGAGTGAATCATGTCTTCTTCTTCCCTGATGTAGAGACACGGCCTGGGAGTGAATCATGTCTTCTTCTTCCCTGATGTAGAGACACGGCCTGGGAGTGAGTCATGTCTTCTTCCCTGATGTAGAGACACGGCCTGGGAGTGAATCATGTCTTCTTCTCCCCTGATGTAGAGACACGGCCTGGGAGTGAATCATGTCTTCTTCTCCCTGATGTAGAGACACGGCCTGGGAGTGAATCATGTCTTCTTCTTCTTCCCTGATGTAGAGACACGGCCTGGGAGTGAATCATGTCTTCTTCTTCC